>NC_034609.1:9630263-9645819 GCF_900095145.1 Mus pahari
CTTCAGACACTCCAGAAGAGGGCATCAGATCTTGTTACAGATGGTTGTGAGCCACCATGTGGTTGCTGGGATTTGAACTCCGGACCTTTGGAAGAACAGTTGGGTGCTCTTACCCACTGAGCCATCTCACCAGCCCCTAAAGATACTTCTAAATTGGGATAATATTTTATGTAATTCTTTGCTGTTGTTGTTTTATTGTTTTTTTGAGACAGGGTTTCTCTGTGTAGCCCCGGCTGTCCTGGAACTCACTCTGTAGACCAGGCTGGCCTTGAACTCAGAAATTCGCCTGCTTCTGCCCCTTAAGTGCTGGGATTAAAGGCGTGCACCACCACACCCAGTATTTTATGTAATTCTTATCCTAGAAACTAGACTTATAAAGGATAGAATTTAAAACAATGTCCTTTTAGTGGGGTATCAAAAGTTGTACTTCATGCATTCATATATAAGAACTGGCAGCCCAAAACTTTGTAGTATGGGGGTGATGCACTTGGTGTTGATTTTGGAGACTAGATTGTTGGAGGTTGAATTTTGCTTTCCAAAGTTGTGGTTGTGCTCTGGTGTTATAAGAGAAACTTGAAGATTGTGGTTAAACTGCCAGTGTTCCATTGGCTGCAGCTTACAGTTTGATCACAGGCTCAGAATTTTAAATCACCCATATTTGTAATTTAAAAAAAGTCAAGCAAGTGGAGGCTGTTGCCTTGTGGAGACTACTGCATACGTTTATGTTTGAGTTAAGGCAAAGCTCAGTGCAGCCTCAGCGAAGGCTTGTGTGGCACTCCTTTTGTCTTGCAAACCCTGTCTACAGGAGTTTTTGAGCCCTTGCCTCCAGGGACCTGGAGATTACTTTTAGGTTGAAGCAGCATTATTGTAAAAGGATTACAGATCTATTCATGTGTTATAGAAAATGATTATGGGGGAGAACTAAAAATTGTGGCTGCTTCTCTCCATGGCATTTAACTAACTGTACCTGCTAACCTTACAATACTAAATGAAGAAAAGGGGCTTTGAAAGATTAATAGACATTGGAGCCGATGTATTCATTCACCTCCAAGGGATTGGTTATTCCATTAATCCAAAACAAAGTTCAACCTTTTTCTTCTAAAGATTTAGTTATTATATGTAAGTTCACTGTATCTGTCTTCAGACACTCCAGAAGAGGGAGTCAGATCTCATTACGGATGGTTGTGAGACACCATGTGGTTGCTGGGATTCGATCTTAGAACCTTCAGAAGAGTAGTTAGTGCTCTTAACTGCTGAGCCATCTCTCCAGCTCCACAAAGTTCAAACTTAAGATTTATGAAAGGTTAACGAAACTAGGAACTTATGAAAGCATTAGAGCCTGGCTTGCCTACTCCAGCTGCCATTTCAGGAAATGCATATAGAATTATTATGGATTTGGAAGATTGTTTTTACACTGTTCCTTAGCATCTTGGTAACCATGAGAGGTTTGATTTAGTGAGCTTGTGATTTTAAAGAACCCATGAAGCAATATCATTGGAAAGTTTTGTCTCAAGGAATGGCTAATAGCTTTACGTTATGTAAATTTTTTGTCTCTGCTTCAATACAAGAAGTTAGGACTTTGAATCTTTGAGTGTATATTATTCATTACATGGATCATATTTTATTAGCTGATCCCTTTGAAGGTAAAGTTTTACTACAAGCCTTTGCTCTTATACAACAAGCTTTAAAATATTGGGAAGCAGTTGTTCCAGAAAAATCCAAAGAAAATATCCTTTTCAATATTTGGGACATCAGTTATATTCTAAACAAACTGTGGCACAGAAAATTCAAATAAGAAAAGATAGTTTACTTTAAATTATTTTCAAAGCTTCTAGGAGATGTTAATTGGCTAAGACCTTACCTTCAGCTCACCACAGGAGGACTTAAGCCTCTGTTTAATGTTCTCAAGGGGGATGCAAATTAACTGGTGAGGGACAAATAGCTTTGGAAAAGTAAAGGAAACATTAGCTGACAACTGATAAATTTTATAGACTATAAAATCAATTGTTGGCTGTTTGCATTATTGCTACTCATGTGCCCACAGCAATTCTTTGGCAAAAGGGACCATTAATTTGGATTCATCTTTTTTCACATCCAAGTAAAGTTTGAACACCCTATTATGAAGCTGTTACTATGTTAACACAGAATTGTAGGATAGAATCTTGAAAATATTTTGGAAAGAATGTCTTAAGAACCTGATGAATTGTTTATTCCTTATTGCAAACAGCAATTAAATTGGTTATTGCAGAATACTGATATTTGGCCTATTGCGTGACAAACATTTTAGGCAAAATTGATAATCATTTTCCAAAGACAAGTTGTTACAATTTGCCTATATGAATGCTTTTGTATCTCCTTTAAGTTTGTGTATATAGCCAATAGAGAAAGTGCTTACTGTATTTACAGATGGCTTATCTAATGAGAAGGCAGTATATGTAATTGGATCACATGTTTATTCTCTTGAGTTTCCCCGTTTCAGCAAAGGTTATTAAATTATGTGCTGTAGCCACTGTTTTTGAAATGTTGAAAAATCAAGCTTTTAATTCATATACTGATAGCCAACATATAGCTCATTGCTTACAATGGCTTGAAATTGTTCCTTTTTAAAAATACTGCTAATTCTCAAAATTTGCAATCATTTATGCAAATACAACTCAATCTAAGAGAATGTACTGTTCTTTAACTTTATAGCACATTTATAGCTCATACTGGATTGCCTGGACAGACCCCTTAGGGCAATGCCACAGCAGATTTGTATACCAGGCAGATTGTAGGCCTTATAGGAACATTCTTAATTGTTCATATAATATCATTCTTTACATCATCAAAATAGTAATAGCTTGAGAAAATAATTTGGTAATTTTAGAGAACGTGTACATCAAATTGTAAAGACTTGTCCTCAGTGTCCTCAGTTTCTACCTGTACCACACAATGATGTTAATCCTTGAGGGCTTATACCTATTCAATTATTGCACATGAATGTTATTCATATTTCTGATTTTAGAAAATTAGAATATGTACATGTGACTTGACACCTTTTCAGGCTTTCTAGTTGCAATTGCTTTAATAGGAGAAACAACTAAAAATGTAATTAGTCATTGCCTATATTCTTTTTCTTTTCTTTCTTTTTTGTTTTTTTCAAGACAGGGTTTCTCTGTGTAGCTCTGGATGTCCTAGAATTCACTCTGTAGACCAGGCTGGCCTCGAACTCAGAAATTCGCCTGCCTCTGCCTCCCAAGGGCTGGGATTAAAGGTGTGAGCCACCACGCCCAGCTCCTATATTATTTTTCTATGCTGGTTGTTTCAAATCAGATTAAAACAGATAATGGAACTGGCTAATTCAGTCAAGCATTTGAGATGTTGTGTAGATAATTTAATATTACCCATATTACTGGGATTCCTTATTAACCTAAAGGACAAGGTATCGTAGAACAGGGCCATGGAACTTTAAAATAATACCTTCATAAAAAGCAAAAAAGGGGGAATTATATCCCCATACATATTATTTAAATCATGATTTTTATTTTAAAATTTTAAAATTTGGATGCCAAGGAACTCTCTGCTGAGTGTCTATGGTACCCTTCAACTAGGCATACTTATGCCTAGGTGAAACAGAAGGATCTACTGTTTCTGTTTTTTCTGCAGGATGCTGCAGGAGCATGCTAGTTGCCAGAGTGATTGGTGTGACATGCTGATGCTGGGACAAAGAATGATGCTGACCTGTGAGCTTGCTGAGTGCCCTGACAATGTTGACAGGAAAGCTGTATTGGACATATGTTCTTGACCATCTTTGCTTTCCTGTATCCCAGAATGGATAAGCTGTCTTGCTTCAAGCTTTTAGACCTTGTTGGACAGAGAACATGGAGATTGTGGGAACTGACTTAGAAAAATTAATCAAAAGGAGAAGTTACAATGACTCTTCTCTTTCCTTTAATGTGACAGTTATTCTGACTCAATCATGGACTGGTCTAGAAATCAGTCCAATACTGGAAAAAACGAAATGACAGTCTTCATTTGGAAGGCTGGTTCTGGGCACTTTCAGAGACATGTTTGGAAGTTAGTTACATTTCTTCATGAAGTTACATTTGCAGTGGATAAAGTTGGACAGGATCTGGATTTCGAGCAAGTGTTAGTTGTGGGGAGCCGTCCTCACAATCGCCATGGCAAGATGGTGCTGGCATCCGGTGTTCTAACTGGTAAACAAGTGGTCTGCGCATGTGCTGGGTAAATTTCCATCCCTTGTGCCCTGCCTGTCCCGTGGCGTCATCTGGGCCGATAGTGAGCAGCCAACCAGGGAGCTACACGTCCTAGGCGGAGAACATTTCCTATATAAAGGAGAGGGTTTTTCACCTCGGGGTCTCCGCTTTTGAGTAGCTTATGCATTGCCTCTTGAGATGCATTAAAGCTTTACTGCAGAAGGATCCTAATGATGTGTCGCGTCGTTCTTGCTGGCGAGACGGTAGCGCATCGCAGTTAGTGCTAGTGTTTAAGCTCCTAATCTTTTATTCATTCAACAGGGAGGACTATGTACAGCCCTCCATGAAGAATGTTACTTTTACATCAATCATTCAGGAATAGTGAAGGACTCTATGGCTAAAGTTTGAGAAGGACTAGTCAAAAGGAAAAGAGAAAAAGGACAGAATCAGGGAGCGTTTGAATTCAGGTTTTCTACTTCTCCATGGCTTACAACTTTAATTTCTATACTGCTTGGACCATTAATTATAATTTTGTTACTTTTAATTTTGAACCTTGTATCTTAAAACAGATTGGTTGCCTGTTGGAGATGATGGGGAGGAGGTATGGGATGGGGAGCAGTCAAGGTGGGGGGGAGGAGGGCAGACCAGGAGGGGATGAAGTCTGGACTATAGAAAAGGATAAAAAAATAAAAACAAATCAATTTAAAATAAAATAAAATAAAAATCAATAAATCAAAAAAGTCCTGGGCTGGTGAGATGGCTCAGCGGATAAAAGCAATGACTGGTCTTCCAAAGGTCCTGAGTTCAAATCCCAGCAACCACATGGTGTCTCACAACCACCTGTAATGAGGTCTGACACCCTCTTCTGGTGTGTCTGCTACAGTGTACTTAGTAATAAATAAATCTTTTTTAAAAAAGAAAAGTCCTGGAGAGTCTAGGGATGAACCTCAACATAATAAATAGCAGGCCCATAGCCAACATCAACATAAATGGAGAGAAACTCAACTCAAAGCATTTTCACTAAAATCAGAATCAAACAGGGTTGTTTATTTTCTCTGTTCCTATTCAGTATTGTACTTGAAGGCTTAGCTAAAGCAATAAGCCATTTGAAGGAGATCAAGGAAATGCAAAAGTATGAAGTCAAAGTATCTTTACTTATACATGGCAGAAATGTATACATAAATGACCCTAAAAATTCACCAGGGAACTTCTATAGCTGATAAACACTTTTAGCAAGATAGCAGGATACAAAATTAATATATAAAATTAATAGCTTTTCTACATACTAATGACAAATGGATCGAGAAAGTAATCAGGGAAAGAACAATAGTTTTCATAATAGCCTGAAAAATAATTTCAAATCAAGCAAGTGAAAGAATTGTATAACAAAAACCTTTAAAACACCGAAGAAGGCACCAGAAGATGAGAAACATTCTCATCAAAATTCCAACAATATTCTTCACAGAAATTGAAAAGGTAATTTTCAGCTCCATATGAGCACACACACACACACACACACACACACACACACACGCACACACACACACGCACACACCAGGCAATCTAAAACAGTACTCAAAAAATAAAAGAACTGCTGGAGATACTACTATCCCCAATCTCAAATTTTACTACAGAGCTATAGAAATAAAAACAGCATGATACTGGCATAAAAAACAGGCACATTGACCAATGGAATCAATTTGAAGTCATAGACACAAGTCAACACATCTTTCGACACCTGACTTTTTCTTATAAAGAATTTAGAAATATGCACTGGTTATAAAGACAGTATCTCTTGGGAGGCCTATTCCTACTTGGTACATATAAGTAAGACTTCCCATTTCCCAGTTCCCCCGCCTTCTGGGACCCCAGGCAACTATGACTCTGCCCTGCCGTATCAGAGCGCCATCTTCCTTCTGGGCCACATCTCTGAAGGGGGAGGTTCCCTAATTGTTTCTTGATTGGGTCAATAAAGACAGCAGAAGTTAATTTCTGGGTGAAGATAAAGAGGCAGGATTTCTGGGCCCCAGGAGGAAGAGGAGGAGATGAGATAGAGAAAGGCACTTTTTGGCCAGGTTTTGGAGAGCGGAGCATGTAGGATGGGGGGCTATTAGAACTGGTAGTGTCTGCCACCAGAATTATTCTGATATAGGATAGCTGATAAGCTTAGGACAATAGACTCCATGCCTAGCTGTTGTGTCATCTGGCTGATTTTAAAATATACTAAGATTGTTTAGTATTTTCCATCTACAGTGACTCAGGTGAGCAGGATAAAGCAGGCTGCAGGGTAGTTGGTCAGTGGTATGAGCAGTAGCTCCAGGCAGTCTCAGGAGGGATGGTTGTTGGGTGGCTTAGCAAGCCAGCTAGAGGAATGGGCAGTGTTCTTGGGAAAATGCCACCTGGCAACAAGATGGTGGCTGTTCTCGAAACATAGCTTGGAACTTGGGGGAGAGATCCCCAGAGAGAATAAGTGTGTTTTTTTAAAAATATTTATTTATTTATTATATGTAAGTACACTGTAGCTGTCTTCAGACACTCCAGAAGAGCGTGTCAGATCTTTTTACAGATGGTTATGATGGGATTTGAACTCTGGACCTTTAGAAGAGCAGTTGGGTGCTCTTACCCACTGAGCTATCTCAGCAGCCCGAATAAGTGTGTTTTTAAAACTACACACAACACATCTTCATCTGCATTCCTGGATCAGTACACCAAACCCCACCTAAGCTCTGCTTGCCTCTCAGGAGGTTTGCTCCAACCCAGGACATATAGGTCCACCTGCCTCTCAGAACTTGCTCCAACTGGGGACACCCAGGGACTAACAGCCAGCCAACACCAGAGACAAACACATGGCAAAAGGCAAGTACAAGAAGATAATCAACAGAAGCCAGTGCAATATGTCACTGTCAGAACCCCGCTCTCCTATTATAGCAAGCCCTGGATATCCTAACACACCTGAAGAACAAGACTGTGACATTAAATGTCATCTCATGAAGATGATAGAGGCCTTTAAAAAGGCTATAAATAAATATACATAAATCCATTAAAGAAATACAGGAAAACGCAAACAGGTAGAGTTTCTTAAATAGGAAATAAATAAATCCCTTAAAGAAATATAGGAAAATATAATCAAACAGGTGAAGGAGATGAACAAAATGGTCCAAGACCTAAAAATGGAAATAGAAGCATTAAAGAAAATACAAATGGAGTCAACCTTGGAGATGGAAAACCTAGGAGAGAAAACAGGAACTACAGACACAAGCATCACCAATAGAATACAGAGGTAGAAGAGATAATCTCAGAAGAAATTGATACACTGGCAAAGAAAATGCCAAATGCAAAACATTCTTAACTCAAAACACCCAGAAAGTTTGGGACACAATGAAATGAGCATACCTAAGAATAATAGGAATAGAAAGGGGTGAAGATTCCCAGTTCAAAGGGCCAGAAAATATCTTCGACAAAATCATAGAAGAAAACTTCCCTAAAAGTAAAGAAAGAGATGGCCATAAACATTCAGGGAGCCCACAGAACACTAAATAAATTGGCACAGAAAAGAAAATCCTTCAACCACATAATAATTAAAACACTAAATGTGCAGAACAAAGAAAGAATATTAAAATCTATAAGGGAAAAAGGTCAAGTACCACATAAAGGTAGACCTATTAGAAATACATCTGATTTCTCAACAGAAGACTCTAAAAGATCCTGAACAGATATCTTATAGACCCTAAGAGACCACAGATGCCATCCCAGACTTCTATACCCAGCAAAACTTTCAATCACTATAGATGGAGAAACCATGATATTTGATGACAAAACCAAATTTAAACAATATATTTCTACTAATCCAGTCCTACAGAGGATACTAGAAGGAAAACAACACAGGGAGGGTAACTACACTGCAGAAAACACAAGAAATCAATCATCTCACAACAAACCCAAAAGAAGGGAATCACACACACACACACACACACACACACACACACACACACACACTCTACCACCTCCAACAATAAAAATAATAGGAAGTAACAATTATTGGTCATTAACATCGCTCAACATCGATGGAGTCAATTCCCCAATAAAAGGACACAGGCTAACAGACTGAATATGCAAACAGGATCCTTCATTCTGCTTCATACAAGAAACACACTTTAGCAACAAAGATAGATACTACCTTAGAGTAAAGGTCTGGAAAAACATTTTCCAAGCAAATGGATTCAAGAAACAAGCCAGAGTATCATTCTGATATCTAATAAAATATACTTTCAACCAAAAATATCAAAAGAGATGGGGAAGGACACTTCATACTCATCAAAGGAAAAATCCTCCAGGATGACATCTCAATTCTGAACATCTATGCCCCAAATGCAAGGGCACTCACATTCATAAAACAAACTTTACAGAAGTTCAAACCACACATTGAGTCTCACACAATAATGGTGGGGGACTTTAACACCCCACTCTCACCAATGGACAAGTCACTCAGACAGAAACTAAACAGAGAAATAATGAAACTAACAGACATTATTAACCAAATGTACCTAACAGATATCTACAGAACCTTTCACCCAAACACAAAAGAATATACCTGGTCAGAACTCATGGAACCTTCTCCAAAACTGATCATATGATTGGTCACAAAGCAAGCCTCAACTGATAAAAAAATTGAAATAGTCCCCTGCATCTTATTAGATCACCATGGATTAAGGCTGGAATTCAACAACAGAAAGCCCACATACTCATGGATACTGAACAACTCTCTACTCAGTGATCACTTGGTCAGGGAAGAAGTAAAGAAATTAAAGACTCTCTAGAGTTCAATGAAAATGAAGGCACAGCATTCCCAAACTTATGGGACACAATGAAAGAAGTGCTACGAGGAAAATTCATAGTACTAAATGCCTTCATAAAGAAACTGGAGAGATTTCATACTAGTAACTGAACAGCACCCAAATGCTCTAGAAAAAAAAGAAGTAAACACAACCAGCAATCATATATGTTAGGAAATAATCAAACTCAGGGTTGAGACAATCAATTAGAAACAAAGAGAACAATACAAAGAATCAACAAAACCAAGAGCTATTTCTTTGAGAAAAATCAATAAGATACACAAGTTCCCTCTCCCTACTGATGGGCATTTCATTAAAAGTCCCTCCCTATGAGTCCTGGGAGTCTCTCTCCTCTCAGGTCTCTGGTGCATTCTGGGGGGAGGTCTCCCCAACTTCCTATTCCCTGAGGTTGCCTGTTTCCATTCTTTCTGTGGACCCTCAGGGCTTCAGTCCTTTTCCCTCACCCAATATCAGATCAGGTTCCCCTCTACAACCAACTGCACTCCCACCCCGTCCACAAGTCCCTCCCAAGTCCCTCCTTCTCTGCCTCCCCACTTGTGATTGCTTTCTTCTTTCTCCCAAGTGGGACTGAGGCATCCTCACTTGGGCACTTCAGCTTGTTGAACTTTTTGAATTCTGTGGACTGTATCTTGTGTATTCTGTATGGGTTTTTTCTTTTTTTCTTTTTTGGCTAATATCCACTTATTAGTGTGTACATACCATTTATGTGTTTTTGGGTCTGAGTTACCTCATTTAGGATGATATTTTCTAGTTCCATCCATTTGCCTGCAAAAGTCAGGATGTCTTCATTCTTAATAGTTAAGTAGTATTCCATTTTGTAAATGAACCACATTTTCTGTATCCATTCTTCTGTTGTGGGACATCTAGGTTGTTTCCAGCTTCTGGCTATCACAAATAAGGCCGCTATGAACATAGTGTAACAGGTGTCCCTGTGGCATGGTGGGGCATCTTTTGGGTATATTCCCCAAAGTGGTAAACTGGGTCTTCAGGTAGATCTATTTTCAATTTTCCGAGGAACCTCCAAATTGATTTCCAGAGTGGTTGTATCAGTTTGCAATCCCACCAGCAATGGAGGAGTGTTCCTCTTTCTCCACATCCTCTCCAATATATGTTGTCACCTGAGGTTTTGACCTTAGCCATTCTGACTGGTTTAAGGTGGAATCTCAGGATTGTTTTGATTTGCATTTCTCTGATCACTAAGGACTTTGAACATTTCTTTTGATATTTCTCAGCCATTCAAGATTCCTCAGTTGTAAATTCTCAGTTTAGTTCAATACCCCATTTTTTGATTGGGTTGTTTGGTTTTTGGTGATCAACTTCTTGAGTTCTTTATATATTTTGGATATTAGCCCTCTATCAGATGTGGAGTTAGTGAAGATTTTTTCCCCAATCAGTAGGTGCTGATTTGCCTAATTGACTATGTCCTTTGCCATACAGAAGCTTTCCAGTTTTATGAGGTCCCATTTATCAATTCTTGATCTTAGAGCATGAGCCATTGGAGTTCTGTTTAGGAAATTTCCCCCTGTGCCAATGAGTTCAAGACTCTTTCCCACTTTTTCTTCTATTAGATACAGTGTATCTGGTTTTATGTTGAGGTCCTTGATCCTCTTGGACTTGAGGTTTGTACAAGGTGATACATATGGGTCTATTTTCATTCTTCTACATGCAGACAGCCAGTTAGACCAGCACCATTTATTGAGGATGCTTTCTTTTTTTTGTTTCATTGTATATTTTTGGCATCTTTGTCAAAGATCAAGTGTTAGGTGTGTGGTTTTACTTCTGGGTCTTCAATTCTATTCCATTGATTCAACTTGTCTGTCTCTGTACCAATACCATGCAGTTTTTATCACTATTGGTCTGTAGTAAAGCTTGAGGGATGGGGTTGCCATCCCACAGTCACACCTCTGACCCATAATTGTTTCTGTCTGAAAGAATTACAGGGATGCAAATGGAGAAGAGCCTGAGAAAAAGAAGGTCCAGCGACTGGCCCCAAGTGGGATCCAGCTCAATGGGAGGTCCCAAGGCTTGACACTATTACTGAGGCTATGGAATGCTCACAGAAAGGGATCTATCATGACTGCCCTCCGAAAGACCCAACAAGCAGCTGAAAGACTCAGATGCCGTTATTTGCAACCAACCAATGGACAGAAGCAGCTGACCCCTGTTGTTGAATTAGGGAAGGCTGTAAGAAGTTGATGAGGAGGGTGACCCTGTAGGAGGACCAGCAGTCTCAATTAATCTGGACCCCTGAGATCTCTCAAATACTAGGCCACCAAACAGGCAGCATACACCAGCTGATATGAGGCTCCCAACACACATAGAGTAGAGAACTTCCAGGTTTGTGTTCATTCAGAGATGAAGCACCTAATCCTCAAGAGACTGGAGGCCCCAGGGAGTTTAGATGTCAGGTGGGGTGGGGGTTGGGGAGGAAGTGTGGGATGTGGAGCAGATGGTGAATGGGGAGGGGTAGGGAATGGAATATGGAGTGAAAAAATTAATTATAAATAAAATTAAATTTAAAAAGAAAATCAATAAGATAGACAAACTCTTAGCCAAACTAACTAAAAGGCTCAGAGAGAGTATCCAAATTAACAAAATATGAAATGAAAAGGAAGACACAACAACAGATACTGTAGAAATTAAAAAAAAATTATCGAGTCTCAGTTCTGTACTCCACAAAACAGGAAAATGTAAAAGAAGTAGATGATTTTTCTGGACAGATACCACTTACCAAAGTAAAATTAAGATCAGGCAAACTATTTAAACAGTTCCATAACCCCTAAGGAAATAAAAACAGTCATTAAAAGTTTCTCAACCTAAAAAAGCTCAAGGCCAGATCGTTTTAGCACAGAATTCTACCAGACTTTCAAAGAAGAGCTAATACCGATATTCCTCAAATTATTCCACAAAATAGAAATAGAAGGAACATGACCTAATTCATTCTATGGGATCACAGCTACTCTGATCCCTAAAACCACACAAAGACTCAACAAAGAAATAGAACTTCAGACCAATTTCACTATGAACATGGATTCAAAAATACTCAATAAAATTCTTGCAAACTAAATCCAAGAACACATCAAAAACATCATTCATAATGATCATCTCAGGGGTGCAGGGATGGTTCAATATATGAAAAATCTATCAATATAATATGCTATATAAACAAACTGAAGGTCAAAGATATAGAAAGTATTTTCAACAAAATCATAGAAGAAAATTTCTCTAACTTAAAGAAAGTGATGCCTATAAATGTACAAGAAGCTTACTATTCAATATAGTACTTAAATTTTAGCTAGAACAATAAGATAATTATAGGAGATTTAAAAAAAGATACAAATTGGAAAGAAAGATATCAAGGTATCTTTATTTGCAGATGGTATAGTATATATTGTGACCCTCCAAGAATTCTACCAGGGAACTCCTACAGCTGATAAACACCTTCAGCAAAGTGGCTATAGACAAAATTAACTAAAAAAAATCAGTAGTCCTCCTATATATAAATGATAAATGAGCTGAGAAAGAAATTGGGGAAACAACGTTCTTCATAATAGCTACAAATAATATAAATTATCTTGGTGTAACTCTAATAAAGCAATTGAAAGATCTGAATGACAAGAACTTTGAAGAAGAAAATTGAAGAAGGTATCAGAAGATGGAAAGTTCTCCCATGCCCATGGATCAGTAGGATTAACACAGTAAAAATAGCTATTCTACCAAAAGCAACCTACAGATGAACACAATTCTTATCAAAATCCCAACATAATTCTTTATAAACCTCGAGAGATTAATATTCAACTTTATATGACAAAAAACCCAGGATAGTTAAAACAATTCTGTACAACAAAAACTCCTGGCAGTATCATCATCCCTAATTTCAAGCTGTATTATAGAGCAATAGTAATAAATAGTAACACATATTACTGTCATAAAAACAGACAGGTAGATCAATAGAATTGAATTGACATACCAATGTACACTTGATTTTTGACAAAGAAGCCCAAACATTACATTGGAAAAAAACAAAACATCATCAACAAATGGTGATGGTATAACTGGATGTCTAGATGTAGATGAATTCAAATAGACCCATACCTATCACCCTTTATAAACCTCAAGTGCAAGTATATAAACCTAGATACACTAAATATGGTAGAAGAGAAATTGGGGAATAGTTTTGAACCCATTGGCACAGGAGATAACTTCCTGAACTGAACACTAACAGCTCGGGTATTAAGATCAACAACTAATAAATGAGAATAGAAGCTTTTCAGTTTCTCTAAGGTAAAGTATACTGTCAATAGGACAAAATGGCAGCCTACAGAATGGGAAAATATCTCCAACTCCCTACATCCAACAGAGGGCTGATATCCAAAATATTCTAAGAACTCAAGAAACTAGATATCAACAAACCAACTAACCCAATGTAAAAAAAAAAAAAAAAAGAGAGAGAGAGATTCAGTTCCAAACAGAAAATTCTCATAGTGGAATCTCTAATGTTTGTGAAGTACTTAAAGAAATGTTCAGCATCTTTAGTCAGGGAAATGCAAATCAAAACAAACCTGTGATTCCACCTTACACATATCAGAGTGGTTAAGATAAAAAACTCAAGTGACAATACATGCTGGTGAGGATATGGAGAAATAGGAACACTGCTCCATTGCTAGTGGGATTGCAAACTTATACAATCACTCTGGAAATCAGTCTAACAGTTCCTCAGAAAATTACAAATAGTTCTACCTAAAGACCCAGCTATACTACTCCTGGGCATATACAAAAAAATGCTCTACCATCCCACAAGGACAGTTGCTGAATTATGTTCATAGCAGCTTTATTTATAATTACCAGAAACTGGAAACAATGTAGATGTCCATCAACTAAAGAATAGATAAAGAAAATGTAGTAAATTTACTCAACTATTAAAAAACAATGATGCCAGGTGTGGCGGCGCATGCCTTTAATCCCAGTACTCGGGAGGCAGAGGCAGGCAAATTTCTGAGTTCAAGGACAGCCTTGTCTACAGAGTGAGTTCCAGGACAGCCAGGGCTATACAGAGAAACCCTGTCTCAACCCCCCCCCCCCAAAAAAAAGATTCTATAGAGCTTTTGAGGCCTGAAATCAGCAAACATCTGTGGCAAGTTATAACACCAACCAGTATTTAGGGATAGGGGACTTCCTTAGGAACATGTCTTTGGTGTACATTTATTCTGTTCTCATTGGTTCCGGTATTCAACTGTGGCAGGGGACTTGCCTTGTCTAACATTCATGTCTTCACTTGCCAACCAGTATATCAGTTACTCACATACTTGTTTATTTCTGCCAAGCAGGATGACAGTTCCCAGGGAAGCTTTGGGAACTTAAAACCTTATTCAATCCCTACTCAAAATGGAAGTATTATTCCAAACAGCTTCTTATATTGGTGCAGATGACTCTCTTATGTTGGAGTCCATCCCAGAGGCATCTTATAAAAGCAAAAACTATAAAAGCTAATACACAGGTGCAGTAAGTGCTGCCTGGAAGTTGGTTTAGATCCAGGCTTATCGGGCTAACTATACAGAGCGGTTCTGACTTCTATTGTGACTGTTTTCCCAAAACACCAAATCACAGAACATCCGAGAAACAGCAATAGCATCATATGAGAAAGTTTCTTTATGACATTGATAACAGCACAAAATGACAGGCTAGATAGGTAACAATTACTTAGAACATAACATTTTACTTAGGCCTTAACAAAATGTATTTCCAGACTCTTCCCTACTGTGGGGAAAGGAAAGAAAGAAGGAAGGAAAGAAAAGAAAAAGGAAAAAGAGAAAAACAGTAGTCACATATAAAAAAAAAATAAACCCACCAGAATAACAGTTGATTTTTAATTGGAAATGTTGAAAGCCAGAGCTGCCTAGAGCAATACATTCTAAATCCTAAAAGACCACAACAGCCAACTTATACTAATGTACACAGAAAAACCCTTATAGTTGAAGGAGAAAGAAAAACTTCCCAGGATGAAAAAAGCTTAAACATTTATAACCCACAGACTAGACATAAAGAAAATATAGGAGATGGTATTTTGGGCTGAAGAGAGGAATGATAGTCCAGAGAGGGTAGAAGGAAAATCCATCATTACTGAAATACAAAGTAACATGGAGAACACAACACCAAAAATAAAAAGTGCAATGACTGCAATCAGCCCAAACCTAAACTCTCTAATCAAAAGGCTCAAGTTGATTGAATTAAAACACAAAACGCATCATTCTGTTGTCTACAAGAAACACATCTTGCCAGGAGTCATCAAGGAGAAGCTAAAAACTAGCAGGTGACCTTCCTGAGATGGTTCTGCTATGGACTGTAAAGTTATTGGTGGATTTACCTGTTTAGGCAAGGTCAAGGAGATTTCATCTGAGTAAAGATTCCTTCAATTAATATGCTTTTTCTGTTATTATTAAATATATGTAATATAGTAGTATTATACAATTATATATATATATATATATATATATATATATATATATA
>NC_034609.1:9645910-9658182 GCF_900095145.1 Mus pahari
ATTAGCCCATCCTTTTGAGCATATTTTGGCAGAACAATGAAGATTCACTGTCTTGTAGTGATGCTATATAGACAAATAAATGATTTAATTCTTAATGATAATTCTATAAGAATTCCTAAAATTATATTAGTAATTATTAAGATGTTTTATAATAGGACTACTATTAAGTTCTATCTGATGTGAAAACTGCAATGAGAACTCTGCCAGTCTTCAAATATTATGAGTTAATTGCTTCTGAGATAGAAAGCAGGCATTTACAACTTAGGGCACATTCCAAGAGATTATAAAACAACTAAAGGTCATAAAAAGGAACCAATGATTTATTACAGGTGCAAAGACAGAAGATAAAATACTGACTAGGTTTATCTATACAAAACGTTAATAATAACTTAGTTATGATCTTTAACTTTCCACAATCCTGTAGAGTTGGTGACAGATGATGAATGTTTAGCCAGATAATTACTCTTAATGGATATGCATGTAAACTTCTTATTCAATTTATGATTTTAATTTATGTGTAAACTTGTGATGAACTTTTTACCATGTGATCATATATTCTGAAATATGTATAAGTGCTGAATACAAAGAGAGGAGACAATTCCCCTCTTTTCTTAGAGAACTTTCACAAGTAATTTTTTTAGAGAACTTAAAAATAAAATCACTTTCCAAAGAATCTTGATGTCTTCCTGTAACTTCAACTAGCAGGTTGGGATTTAGAGACATGCAGTTTCTGCAGAGATAGAACAAAAGCTACTTTACTTAACTTCCCATTGTTTTACTCTGAGGTGTTAAACGCCAGAGACTAAAGTTTTCTAGCCTCAGAGGAACTCAGACAAGCAGGTCAGTTACCACAACAAAGTGACTTAGACTTAAGTAAACATTTTATTAAACACAATCCTAAATGTTTCCCAAGATCAAGTCTTGCCCTCACTGATGCTATTCACCCTTGGCTACCTTCAAGAGAGAACCAGAAAGAAGAACAGCTGGGGCTGCCCCTCACCTCCAACATCTTATCTTTAACAACAGGTAACTAACTGCCTTATATTGAAAAGATGGACAAAAGTACTCCAGTCAAATGAGACCATGAAACAAGCAGGCATTGCTATCCTAGTATCTGACAGAACAGAATTTAAATTGACACTAATCAGAAGAGATAAAGAGGGACACTTTGTTCTAATCAAGGGAACAATTCAATAAGCAGACATTACTCTCTAAATGTACATGTATCAAACTAAGCAAAGGCACAGTGAAACCACCAAGTTAGGCCACTCCAAGGATAGAAAAAGAAAAGTTTATTC
The DNA here is from genome assembly GCF_900095145.1 of Mus pahari. Taxonomy (NCBI): domain Eukaryota; kingdom Metazoa; phylum Chordata; class Mammalia; order Rodentia; family Muridae; genus Mus; species Mus pahari. Next base: position 9,647,209 of record NC_034609.1, read on the forward strand.
AAATTTCCAAAGCTGTCTCTTGGGGTTCAGAGAGGATAGAGAAAAATGGCAGGAGACTCTTGAATTATAAGGGGTTATATTGTGGCGAGAGGTAGTCAAGTTGGGTGGAACAGCCTAGGAACTAGGATGGGGCTTTAATCTATTGGTAGTGTGTTTGAGTTAAGAGAGAAGTAGATACATACCCTTTCTGGAGGTGGGGGGCTTATCAAAGACAGCTTTGATATCCAGGTAAACTGAGGTGGAGTGTAAAGTTGGTGATTGATAATTCAGCAGAATTTCTCAGAGGAAACAAAACTCAATTCTCTGAACCCATGAGAAGCTCCCTGGGGCTGGTGAGAAATTCTCTGTGGCTGACAAAATTATCTCTGGGGCCAGAGAGAAGGTAAGGGAACACATGCACACACACACACACACACACACACACACACACACACACACACACTTTGTAGATGAAACAAGGCTCCAACAAGCTCCAAACATGTTATATATGTACTCACACACACACACATATTTGGTAGATGAAGCAAGGCTTGAATTACCTTACATATATACATACATATACACTCTGGGTGGATGGAACAAAGTTCCAACAATTTTATTTTTTCTCCCATAACTTACGTATCCCAGCAAAATCTTTCGAGCAATAAAATCACAGTGTGGCTACATTTTTTTCTTTAAGTAAATGATTATAATAAGTATATGTAAGAAAAATTTGTTCTCCATTATCAAATGTTTTACATATTATGGATAAAAAACCCAAACAAATCATTCCCAAGAAACCACACACATTTGTAACTAAGCAATTTGTTATAGATTAACAAAATGAAAACAAGCAGGTTAATTTTCTCATCCAGTTTCTCTTACTGGTGGTCTGCAATTTGCAGTTACAAAGGAAAGACCAATTATTTTATTACTTACCTTGAAAATCTTATAAAAATATTAAAAGAATAAAAACCCTAAAATTTTATATTTAAAATGTGTCATTTCTACTATAAACCATCAGGGTGCACATTTACTCTTCAATAATTTTTTATTAAATCATATGAGGAAACTGAAAGCAAAAATGGTTCTGGGTACAAGAAATTAAGCATCACTTAAATCATTAGCCAAGCTTTATCAAGAGAGGTATGCCAGCTAGTGATGGTCTGGCTGCTATGGCTCTTGTTCCATAATCTTAAAAATGCCAATCTATAAGGATGTGCCTACTTGAATTTCCAAGACTTTCTATGTCAAAGCAACTAGCAAAACCATCTTAACCTAACATCCTAACATTACAAACAATCTACATCTCCAAATTCTTTCTAAGGGTGGTGGACATCACCAATAATCTACATCTCTAAGTTCTTTCTGAGAGTGGTGGATATATCATTGATCTGCTCCAGCAGCAATGCTTGAAAAAGATCAATCATGGTTGTTGTAATTCCCACTGATACTGCCTGGTGAGGGGCTGGAAATGCCCTTAGAGGTTTCATACAATTCATAGGAGGAACAAGAGGGCAACAATCAGAGCAAACGGCCTGTCTTAGACTGGGTTTCTATTCCTGCACAAACATGACCAAGAACCAAGTTGGGGAGGAAAGGGTTTATTCAGCTTTCACTTCCAACTTGCTGTTAATCACCAAAGGAAATCGGGACTGGAACTCAAGCACATAAGGAAGCAGGAGCTGATGCAGAGGCCATGGAGGGATGTTACTTACTGGCTTGCTTCCCCTGGCTTGCTCAGTTTGCTTTCTTGTAGAACTCAAGACTACCAGCCCAGGGATGGCATCACACACAATGGGTCCTCCCATTCTTGATCACTAATTGACAAAATGCCTTATGGTTGGATCTCATGGAGGTATTTCCTCACCTGAAACTCCTTTCTCTGTGAACAGCTTGTGTCCTGTTAACACACAAAACCAGCCAGTCCACTGCCACAATAGCATGAAGTCTTTAGAACATGTAGTCCCCAGGGCTCTTCCTCTCTAAAATGTCAGAGCCAGCAGGTCAGTCAACATAAAAACCATGAATAGACCAGTGAGGATGATTATAGGAGAGGTACAAAAAAGATGCAAGAAACAAATATGGGATGTCTGGAGGTTAATACCACGCCAGCAGCAAGTGTACTTTCTCAGTGTTTTTTCAAGGCAAGAAACAAGCAAGGTCAAAAGTATAACCAATCCCAGGAAATTAAACAGTGACCACAAATGCTGACATGGCAAGTTTGTGATACACAATATCTATGTTTGACTAGGCTTCATTTCCATTCATCCATTTCCTTCAGGCTTGGATAGTCTCTCAAGGATGTATGCGTAAGCAGAGGAACTTGGCAGGATATAATGCGTGTCTTAACTAAAAACAAAGAGATGTCAGCAGGCTCATTCATGATTAATCACAAGCAAGAAATCAAAGTTAACTCCAGATATGCTCCCCACAAATCCCCCCCTTTAAAAATCTATACAAGTCAAAGCTGTGTCAGCTATTGGTGCAGAAAGACTGTGCCTGTTTCCTAGGCATCCCATTAAGAAGTGTGGACTTTACCAACCATCAATACATGAATCCTAGTAGCTATGCCTGTCTTAGGTTGATCCATCTCTGAGAGAATCCTACCTATCTTTTTTATCTACAAGAGTCTTGAACCTTACCAGTCATGGGGAAGAAAGTTGAACCTGTCTTAGGTTGCCATCTGAAAACACAGATCTTACCCATCACTGGCATGTGAATAATTTTGTACTTGTGGCTTGTCTTAGGTTGAGAAGGTTTTTAAGATGATCTTACCCATCATTGACTACCAACTTCTGCTAAGGAAGACACCGGAGCTTGAATTTATGTAACTCTACTTTGACATCTGTAAAAGCTCTGATGATTCCTTTATAAAGAACAGGTAATAGGCATGCCATAAAACTACCATAAAGCCAAGTCTGACAACACCCAAAAAGAGAGATGTAAATGAGAAACATGAAGGAAAGACTGCCTGTAACTTTTTCAGAATATCATTTGCAATGCTAGCAGCATCAAAAGACAAAGGTTTTGCATTTCTTAAATTCACAACCTGTTTATGGAGGCCTAACAAATCTATAGAAGTATTAGTATTATTCCAAATACCTGGAAGGTACCTTTTTACTCTGGTCCAATTACGCTGACTCTCATACATTTTTGGAGTAATACAAATCCATAGGTATCAAGCATGACATTCCAAATGTCTTCTGACTTTCAATCCTTGGACATCATCTCCCATGAGCTGCACTATATTATATAATGTGTCAATTCTTTGTTCTAGCTGTTTATCCAAATGCTCAGGGCATTGGTTATATTTTCTGAAAGATTATTAACAAAACTAGCTGTTTGTACCTTTTGTGCTAAAGACAATGCAAAAAATACTAGCACTGGCTATAAGAGTCATGAGAGCAACAACACCTGAAATGATTGCCCAACCATTCATTTGTTCCTTGCTAAAGTGTGATCTAATTCCTCCAATATTTGTAAGCCTATTTCAGAATGCCAGGGTTCAGATAAATTTACAGGAATCATTATAAAAGCTGGTTGATGTACTACCAGTACAGATTTACCATCATACAGTACAGAAACAAAATTGGACAAAAGACAAAACAAGAAACATTGAAATCAATATTACAGTCAATAACAAAATTAATATTCTAAATTAGTAAAAGATTAGGTGGGGTAATGCAGGATGTTACATTTACCTTAACACCAGCATGTGTTCCATTTTTATCTACAGAGAATATAACATCATACAAGGCAACTGCCAACTTCCAAATATGTCTCTGAAAATGTCCAGAACCAGCTCTCCAAATGCTCACTGCCATTTTCTTTTGTCCAATATTGGATTGATTTCCAAACCAGTCCATGATTGAGTCAGGATAATGTGTCACATTAAAGGAAAGAGGAAGATCATTATAACAGCTTCTCCACTGATTGATTTTTTTAAAGGTAGGCTCCATGATCTCCATGTTCTCTGTCCTGTAGGGTCTAGAAGTCCGAGACAAGGCAGGTTGTCCAGTCTGAGATATAGGTATTCCCATCTTAGCTCTTTGCACTACACTCAGAGATATTCTTCTTCCAAGTCTAAGTGTCCACAGAAAGGCATCCATCATTTGTACTATTTCTAGTCAAACAAGTAGGCAGACCTTGACCCACAGCAGTGTAATTCACCAATTTGGAATACTTTTTAATCTCAGATCAAGGAAATCCTAACAGCCGAGGATTATTAGAGGTCACAAGTACTTCTGGCCTTGACCATACAGAAGGATGTAGCAAAAGTAGGTCAGGAACATATGCCCAATACAGCTTCCCTGGGGCCATGGTCAGAGAACTCAGCAAGAGCATGGTCAACATCATTCTTTGTCCCAGCCTAAGCTTGTCTCACCAATCACTCTGGCACTAACTGCACTCCTTAAGCATTTTGTGAAAAAACACATATGTGGCCTCATCCCCATTTCAATATGGGGTCAGACCCATGCCATAATCCTGTCAGAGGATTTTTTATCCAACATAAGCAAAATCATGTTGGGTTTGAAGATGTTAGAACAGTCAGCAGCTGATTTGCCTGCTGCATCCAATGTCAGAAAATTTAAAACAAAGCATGATGAAGATAGTTATGTGGAGTAGGTATGCCTCTCCATTTTTTATCTTTATCATTTGTTTTTTCAGTACTCCATGAGATCTTTTCACAATTCCTTGCTCTTGTGGATTATAGGAATTCCTGTTTTATGCGCAGTATTGAATTGCTGACAAAAGGTTTGAAAGGCTTTGCTAGTGTATCCAGTGCCGTCATCAGTTTTTATGATTTTGGAATGCCCCAAATACCAAAGCATTTTAAGCAATGAGGTATAACATGTGTAGTAGCTTCTCCTGTCAAGGAAAATGCACATATGAATATTGAATATGTATCTATCATGACATGAATATACTTAAGTTTCTGAAAGTTAGGAATATGAGTAACATCCATTTGCCCAAGTTGATTAGGCAGTAGTCCTCAAAGATTTGCCCCATAATGGGGTATAGAAAGATGTTGTGGGCATTGAGAACATTGTCTAACAATGGCTTGAGCTCCTTATCAAGAAATTAGAATTTGCCTTCTTCTTAAACTGTTGCTAATTGTGATGATAAAGAGCATGACCGAGCAAGTCCAAACTTTGTTAGAGAAAGGGCAGCAATAGGAGTTAATGCATCTGCTGTTGAATTTCACTCAGACGGGGGCCAGGGAGTTCAGTATGGGCCCTGATGTGCCCCACATAATGTGGATGTTTTCTTTCCCTCATGGTAGATGGAATTTGCTGGAACAACTGTAAAATTTTACTATTCTGAAAATTTAGATAAGAGATAGTCTCCAGCATTGGTAAAGCTGGAGCTATGTATTGGCTATCTGTATATAAATTAAAAGGAGACTGTTCCAAAAGTTCAAACACAACTTCAACAGCTTTTAATTCAATGGCCTGAGCAGATGCCGGTTCAAATTACAAAGTTATGCTTTTTGAATCCAAAAAATATAAGCAGCTCTTCTATTAGAGGATCCATCTGTAAAGACTAAAGCAGCTAGTTTTATAGTGATCAAATTATGGGAAAACAAACTCATGAACACTAGCAGATTGTATCAATTTATGCCAAGGATAACGATGATCAATCTTTTCCTGAAAAATTGGCAAATACCATAGGTCAAACATCCATATTTTGATGACGCCAATCAATTTGCTATTTAATAGAAGGTACAAGGATTTCATCAGGATCCTTACACTATATTCACATGATTCTTCCCTGGATAGTTGCACTAACATGACAACTGGTTCACAGTAATGAGTGATTACTTTAGCAGGAGAGAACAGTAGATGTACCTAGAGTAAGCGTCCATTCTGCCACAACACCACAGTAGGCATATGTGAAGTGGGTAAAGTATAAGCACCCCATGGCCTAGCATAATCGATATGAATTACTTGTTGTTCTATAGCCTTTTTGACTATAGACAATGCTTGATGTCCTACCTCAGTTATAGACTATGGAGAGAAAGGATCAGAATCTCCTTTTAAGATGTCAAATAATAGATTTAATTCTCCTATAGTTATTGTTAAGAATGGTCTAAGCCAATTTATATCTCCTAATAGTTTCTGAAAATCATTTAAAGTTTTTTTTTTAATTTAACTTTTCTCAGCTCTATTTTTTGAGGTAAAATATTTTTTAAAAATATAATTGGTGTTCTAAATACTTATAGGGGAGCTTGTGCTGAATTTTCTGTGCAGCAACAACCAACCCTTTTCCTTCAATGCCTGTTGTAATTGGGCATAGGTCTGCAGTAAAGAATCTTTGTCAGCTAACATTTTATCATCAATATAATGAACTATATACACGTGGATATAAATGTCTAACCACGGCAATTTTTATACTACAAACTTTTGGAAAATGGGGCTATTAACCATGTCCTGTTGGTAAAACTTTGCAATGATATCTCCTCATAGGTTCTTTAAAGTTGGTAGATAGAACACTAAAGGCAAATCACTTGCAATCTTGGGGATGAAGGGAATTGTATAAAAACAGTCCTTTAAATCTACTACAATGTTATAAATATTAGAGGGAACAGCAGAGGGTATGGGTAACCTGGGTTGTAAATCTCCTGTTAACTCCACATTTTCATTCCTCTTTCTTAGATATTGCAATAGTCTCCATTTCCTAGATTTCTTTTTAATCACAAATATAGGCAAGTTCCAAGGAGAATTGGAAGGTTCAGTATTTTGTAGTGGCAATTTTTTTTCTGTGTTAAGAGGTCACTGATCCATCCATACAGGTGAATCATTGATCCAGGTAATGTTATCAGCATGGTGTGCAGGTTGGTCAATGACCTCAACTGAAAATACCCCAAACCCAGTTCAGGATCTCTGAATTCCATGTATAATAGGGTCCTTCCTGCCTTGGCCCTGTACTCCTAGACCTTCTGTTTGTAAAATGCCTTGGTTGAACATTTGTTGTGTGACTACATCATTAGGGATAGACAGCATAACCATTTCCTTTATAATATCCCTTCCCCATAAATTTAGAGGCAGCCCTGGAACAATATATGGCTCAAATTGCCCCCTTATGGTCTTCTAGATCCTTCCAATCTAAGAGAGTACTGATTTGTTCAGGGCTTTGAATGCCCTATCACTTGCAGTTGAATCATAGTGGCTTGCTTAGGCTATGTACCAGGCCATTGTTCAGCAGCAATGACAGATACATCAGCACCAGTATGTAAAAGACCAGAAAAAAATTTCCATTAATTTTTAAAATAAACTGGTCATTTTGAAGAAATAGTCTGTACCCAATAGGCATCAGAGGATTCAAAATCAGCATTCCCTCTTTGTTTTATTTTACTTCTATTATATGTATCTATTTTGGGCATTAAGAGTTATTGAGCTATTCTTTGCCCTGGTTGTAGCACAAATATGGTCTCTAGAGAGGAGGTCATAATTTTAATTTCTCTTCCATAATCTGAGTCAATCACCCCTGGGGCTACTATGATCCCCTTCATGGTGGTACTGCTTCTACTTAACAACAAACCTACTGCTCCCTGAGGGTTAGGAACATAGAAACCAGTAGACAGTGCTTACACACCAATTTCAGGGTTCAGTACTGTAGAGGTGGGAAGACTCAGGTTCTGAGCTTTCTGGGGTGGCTTGACAGAGTTCTCAAATGGATTTTCTTGTCATGGGACAGAATGTGTTACCCCATAACATTATTCTAGGGCCTGGAGATGGCCCCTCCCCCATTTTCTGAAGGGAGAATTTACCTAGATTATCTCTCTGAGATTTGCACTCTATCTCAATGTTTCCCTCTTTTACAACGTGGACACAAGCCTGGATCCTAAATATGAACAACATTTGACTTTATATTATCACTCCTCTCTGGACATTGCTTTATTTTATGCCCTATTTTCCACATCCAAAACAACTCCCTGGAGGTCCATAATGCCTATAAAAAATTTAAGGGTTTTGTTGTGGAAAAAAAAGTCATTTAATAGTTTTTTTTCCCTGCAAGGCAGCATCCCTAGCCAGTCCTTGAGTATAGGATTGTCCTATATCTGTGTGTAAGTGAATATATTCAGAAATAATTTCATTCTTTTTATGTGTTCAAATTGCTACTTGATAAGCAGAGCTTCATTTTCATAGGCTAGCTGCTTTACGAGTAAAAGGCCAGGATATTAATCATGAAAAATTCTGCCAGCAGCTTTCAGGAATCAATCCACAAATTCCTGAAAAGACTCATCTGGCCCTTGTCTTATTTTTGATAAGTCTTGATGAAGCATCTCTTTTGAGGTAAGGCACCCCAAACTTTATGTGCAGCGCTGCTAATCCGCACACAGACTCGAGGGTTATACATTAGCTGCGGGGATATTCCTGCATAGTGTCCTTCTCTGGCCAGCACTTCATAATCTACCCCAGCATCATTAGCACAGGCATTCAGCTCAGCAGTTCTTTGACAACACTCAGCAAATTCTGTTTTCCAGAGTAAATTATCCCCTCCACTTTAGGAAACTCTAGCCAGCCTTTTCCAATCATAAGGAAGCTAAATTCTCAAATAAAGCCATAGTGAAAGGAGTGGTAGGCCCACACTGGGCACGTGCAGCTTTTACTTCCTTCAGCTGTTTAAAAAGTATAGGTCTTACAAGATTGTCCTGTGCATCCTGCTCCACAAATACAGAGTCCTGTAAATGAAATCCTTGTGTATCCTCTCTCTGGTCTAGAGCATGTTGCAGTACTTCCTGCAGTGGAGATATATATCTATATACATTAGAGATTAAAAAGAAAATATTTTCCATATTAAAATATGGAAAACTTGGTAGAAGAGGACATTTGGACCCCATATAATTTTTTGACGGTCAACAGAAAAATAATTATATGTTCAATAATTACAATTTACATATCCTCTTTAAGATCAGAATAAAACTGACTTAGATAAGAAATAGACTAAAAGATGGAATGCTAAATTAGAAGCCATAGAAGCAAAGTTAGAGGATTCTTTAAATCAGAGTAAAAAATCTTCAAAAGAATCTAATCATGAACATACAATAATGACAAAAAGGGTAGTTCCAGGTTTAAAAAAATAAATTCACAATGGCTTGAGGAATTAAAATTGCAACCCATAGAGATGTAATATATTTAATTAATACAAATTATGTTTGATGCTACTTTAGAACAACGTCATACAATGGATTATATATTTTATACAGTTTAGAGAATTAAGACATGTACATGTTTTGACACACTATACTACTGATACATGTTCAGAATTTCAATGTGCTTATATGCTTTGCCTTCTGAAGAGTATAATTCTGAGATTGCACATTTATTAAAGATGATGGTTTTCTTGAAGATGTTTTTGCAGGTTGAGGCTAATGATGATTATATATATATATATTATATATATATAAATCTCCAATAGAATAGAACCATTTTTTTAGACATTATGGCATAAAACATGTTACAGATATAGCTTGAAATCCTACAGGTGGAGCAATATCAAGTGATCTAACAGGACTTTTAAGAAAATGCTCATAGAACAGAGGTGCGATATGGAATCCCCCAAAGACAAATTAAATAATGCTTTATTGACTTTAAATTTTTAAAATGTCTATGAAACAGATAACAAAACTGCTAAAATATATTGAATTATGAAAAAAAATCCCTGCTTAACTAAATCAGCCTGTTTGTATTAATGGCATCCTAACCTTAGAATGGAAGGCAAGAAATCTGTTGTGCTGAGGAAGACAATATGTTCTTATTTCATCAGGAAAGGAAAATGTGGATTCCTGTAAAATTAAGAAAACATCAGATTTGATATGGAAGACCTCTCAAGAATCCTAACTATAGGCAAAAAACAAATCTTGAAGTCAACAGGACAGGTAAAATGATTTGCTGATTCCTTCACAGGGGAAGAGCTCTGAGGTTGGCTGAGACATGAAAACGTGTCCAGTCAGAACCTCAGCTAAGCACGGGCAATAAAGCTTTACCTACATAATACTCGAGACTCATCACACCATTCTTTTAATTGGTGTAGATAGAAATTTATGTTACAGTTTGGTTATGTAGTCCAAACTAACTTATAAAGACACATGCCTTTCACCTGCTTATATAAAGATTAGAAAATCACCCTTAACTGATTTGTGCACACTGTACATTCCATACTTATGCTAATGTAGAAAAATACAATACCTTTGAAAGCTTATATATCCATAGAGAAAAACAACCAGAAAAACAACCCAACAAGATTCACCTGGAGGATGCTGAGATGCTGAAGCATGTTTATTCCATCATCCTGCCTGCTCCTACCTCAGACTGCCTTAATAGTGGTTTCATCAAAATCTGCTTCCAGGACAGCTTCAAAGAAAGCTGTTGACCCCAGTTGATCTAGCATTATAGACTATCCCAGTCAGGACTTCAGTTCAGCCCTGAACTTTCTCGGCATACAGAGAACTGGACAGCAAATGCTACAGTTAATTTTCTCAAGACCGACCAATATCCTAATTTTCAGGGGCCCCCAAAAGAAAAATGATGCCCTAAAACAACAGGAAGCAATTTTAAGAGAACAACATTCCTATTCCCCAGAGGTGAGTATTTTTGGTTGTTCAATCAGTTTGGATATTTGTTGTTGTTTAGCGGGGGTTGGTTACTAGTTGTTAATAACCTTGGACATGGAAGAAACAAAATATAGATTATATTGAGGGATTTCTTTTCCTCTTTCTTTTCCTTTTCTCTATCCTTTGCTATCCTTTTCTCTCTTATGCAGTGTTAGGGGGGATGGGGAGGAAGAAGGGGTGACAAGAAAAAAGGGGAGCTATAGGAATAATAGGAATAAAGGGGTTGATTATTGAACTGTAGAACTGCTTTTAGCCCCAAATCTTATAGATTTTTGTATATTGATATAAAAATTAAGGTTATATTTGGTTACACTATCCTAGTACCAACAAAATTCTTTTATTTATTTATTTATTTATTTATTTATTTATTTATT
>NC_034609.1:9658922-9678158 GCF_900095145.1 Mus pahari
AAGTACACTGTAGCTGTCTTCAGACACTCCAGAAGAGGGCGTCAGATCTTGTTACGGATGGTTGTGAGCCACCATGTGGTTGCTGGGATTTGAACTCGGGACCATTCGGAAGAGCAGTCGGGTGCTCTTACCCACTGTTGGCTGAACTTTCTATATACTCAGGTGATATTTATTCCTTCTCAAGTCTCTGATTTGGTTGAAGACTAGATAGTTATAGTCTCACATATAAGTTTAAGTTGTTTAGATGTAAGAAAATGTTTTTAAATTTAAGAAAGTGTTTTAGGTTAGTAATGCAGGTTATGGTAGAGATTTAGGTTCAAAACTCTAAACTCGACAAGAAGGATAGATAGTAGAGTACTTTATCCAAAGATGCCAAGTACATATGGACTGGATATAATAATGTAAATCTTATTTTATAGTTTTCATAATTATTATTGTATATAGCTTATTATTATGAGAGAAAGAGCTCTTTTTGGACTAAAATGAGGAAATATTGGCATAATGTTATTGTGCAGTATGTAACAATTGTCCTTGTATTATCCCATTGCTGATTTCTGTGCTCCCATATCTGCTTGCAATCTAGACATGGCATTTTAATGCTTATGCTAAGTATCTATTGCCTCAATATTGTGTAAACATTTCTCCCCATTTACTCTCTGATCTGTCAAAAAAAAAAAAAAGCTGTCTAGACAATGGCTGAGAAGAGGAGAGAATAAGGCTGGACTTCCAATCTCAGTTAGGGGAGGGGGAGAGGATTTGCCACGAGGAGAGTCTCTAGGAGACACCATGGGAACACACCTGAAGTAGCAAGAGCCCGACCAATACTAAAATGCAGGTCGCTCAGGGATCTGGGCTGGGAGGCAGCCAGACTAACTTAGAGGATAAAATAGATTGATACTGCTCATCTATTATGCCACAATGTTTGACTAAACCAATCTTAAAGTCTCTGCCTCATTTATCAATTGTTGATCTTAGAGTCTGAGCCATTGGTGTTCTGTTTAGGAAATTTCTCCCGTGACAATGTATTTGAGGCTATTTCCCACTTTCTCTTATATTCAGTGTATCTGGTTTTATGTTGAGGTCCTTAATCCACTTGGACTTGAGATTTGTCCAGTGTGATAAATATGGATCAATTTGCATCCTTTACATGCATACTGCCATTTAGACTAGTACAATTCATGCAGAGCTGGTTCTGCCTCTTACCTGGACAGTGTGGGAGAGTCAGCTTGAGAGCATGGGAGAGGTAGAGCTGTCTCTGCCCTCTTGCCTGGGCAGTCTGGAGAGCTGGCCCAGGTGGCATGAGCACATAAGAGCTGTCAGTCTGACCAATTCAACTACCTACCACCCAGGATCAGATAAAGGCTTTGAGTTGGCCCACTCTACCTCTACCTTATCTATGAACTGTTGAGTGCATGCAGGAGCCATTCCTACAGAACCAAAGCTTCAAAATCTCTATGACACAGGACAACAACAGGACATGAGAGGAGTCCTGAAGAGGATGCAATACTGATAGTGTAGTCGAAGCAAGAGACCAATGATTCACTACAGTGAAAATTTGCAGGTAAAGCTGTTTGGGCAAAAGGGTCTATTGTGTGATACACTGACACACCACAGCTTCCCCACCAGGACTTTTTGTTTGTTTTCTTTTGGGAGGAGAATGCAAGTGTGGAGGGCAGATATGGAGGAATGAAGATGAGTGAGACTGGGATGTATGATGTGAGATTCATGGAGAATCATTAAAAAGTTAAAAAAAATTAGAAAGGGCATAAATAACTTAATGATGCAACTCAAAATTTTAGAAAACCCAAACCAAACCAAATCCACTAGATGACAAGAAATCATAAAAATCAGGGCCAAAATTAACAAAATAGAAACAGGAGAAAAATACAAAGATCTTTGAATGTTGGTTCTTTGAGAAAATAAGATAGAGAGCCACTTGGTGCAACTAACTTAAAGGGAGAGAATTTAGGAATATAAAAAATGAATAGGGAGGGGCTGGTGAGATGGCTCAGCAGGTAAGAGCACCCGTCTGCTCTTCCAAAGGTCCTGAGTTCAAATCCCAGCAACCACATGGTGGCTCACAACCATCCATAATGAGATCTGGCACCCTCTTCTGGAGTATCTGAAGACAGCTACAGTGTACTTACATATAATAAATAAATAAATCTTTAAAAAAAAAATGAATAGGGAGACATTACAACAGACACCAAAGAAATTCAAATATAAGGGGTACTTAAAACCTATACTTGATTAAGTTGGAAAATCTAAACATAATGGACAAATTCTTTTTTTCCCCCGAGACAGGGTTTGTTTGTATAGACCTGGCTGTCCTAGAACTCACTTTGTAGACCAGGCTGACCTCGAACTCAGAAATCTGCCTGCCTCTGCCTCCCAAGTATTGTGATTAAAGGCGTGTTCCAACATGTAATAAGGACACATGCTTTACTATGTTCATGTTGCTAGCAGCCTTATTTATAATAGTCAGAAGCTGGAAAGAACCCAGATGTCCTTCAACAGAGGAATGGATACAGAAAATGTCGTATATTTACACAATGGAGTACTACACAGCTATTAAAAACAATGAATTTATGAAATTCTTAGACAAATGGATGGATCTGGAAGATATCATCCCGAGCGAGGTAACCCAATCATGAAAGAACACACATGATATGCACTCACTGATCAGTGTCTATTAGCCCAGAAGCTCGGAATAACCAAGATACAATTTGCAAAACACATGAAACTCAAGAAGAAGGAAGTCCAAAGTGTGGATACTTCGATCCTTCTTAGAAGGGGGAGCAAAATACCCATGGAAGGAGTTACAGAGACAAAGTGTGAAGTAGAGACTGAAGGAATGACTATCCAGAGACTGCCCCACTTGGGGATCCATCTGATATACAACCACCAAACCCATACATTATTGTGGATGTCAACAAGTGCTTGCTGACAGGAGCCTGATATAGCTGTCTCCTGAGAGACCCTGCCAGTGCCTGACAAATACAGATGTGGATGCTCACAATCATCCACTGGACAAAGCATGGGATCCCTAATGAAGGAGCTAGAGAAAGTACCCAAGGAGCTGAAGGGGTTTGTAGCCCCAGAGGAGGAACAACAATATGAATTAACCAGTACCTCCAGACCTCCCTGGGACTAAACCACCAACCAAAGAAAACACATGGTGGGACTCATGGCTCTAGCTGCATATGTAGCAGAGGATGGCCTAGTTGGTCATCAATGGAAGAAGAGGCCCTTGGTACTGTGAAGGCTCTATGCCCCTTCACATAGGGGGAATGCCAGGGTCAGGAAGTGGGAGTGGGTGGGTTGGGGAGCAGGGGGAGGGAGTGGGGATAGGGAGTTTTCGGAGGGGAAACTAGGAAAGGGGATAACACTTGAAATGTAAATGGAGAAAAAATCAAATAAAAAAAAAGAAAGCTTGTAAGAGAGAATTAGAAAGTCTTTTAGCTGTGGCAGGGCAGCTACTCCCATGAAATCTCAGCAACATGGATGCATAAACAGGACCTAAAGACAGGCTGGAGAGATGGTTCAGTGGTTAAGAGCACTGCCATTCTTCCAGAGGACTCATGTTCAATTCCCAGTACTCACCTGGCAGCTCACAACTGTCCTTAACTCTAGTTCCAGAGGATCTGACACCCTCACACAGACATACATGCAGGCAAACATGAATCACATGAAATAAAAATAAATAAAAATTATAAAAATAAATAACAAAGTAAAATGTAGAAAAGGATAAAATTTCTAAACAATCTCATTATTTGATATACCAACATCAATGGAGAAATCTCACTCTATATCAAGAGAACTCACGCATGTAAGAAGCCATGTGAATATCCAGAATGTGAGAAAGCCTACAAACTCATAGAAACTGACCAACTCTGTACTGAATGAATGACTGCGGGGTCAAGGTAGAAGTAAGAGATTAAAGACTTCCTAGAATTCATTGAAAATGAATGCACAACATACTCAAACTTACGGGGCACAATGAAAGCAGTGCAAAGAGGAAAAAGGGTGGCGATGAGAAAGTAAGTGCGACTATAATATAAAAAATGTCAAAATGCCCAATAAGCATAATGCTTATGTACGGGTACTTTGAGAATTATTAGTTTGTGTACAGATACTCAGGTGAAAGAAAATTAATCTGCAGTAACCAACAACGAAAGCCAGTTGTGCTGTGACTAAATTTACTAAGTGGTGTGTTGATGTAAGCTTAGTCATTGCCCAGGAATAGGAATCACAAGTCACATCTACTTAGGGAGGGAGAATGCAGGCTCTCCTTAGAGTGACCAAAGTGCAGTATATCTTGATGTATGTTCAAAGTAAAAGATCAGAGAAGACATATGGTGATAAATGTAATGAAGAAAAGTGAATAAGACCATGAATTACTGTCTTGATTCTAAAAGCTTCCCACCAACACCATCACTAATAACTGTACCTGTAAATAAACACTCAAATTTCAGTGACAAAAGTAGGGGAGAGGAGAGGCATACAAGACCACAAAGGAATCCAGAGTAAATATCTAAACATTCTTCATCCAGTAATGTTTCTTTAATCACAGATAAATTTAAATTCATTTTAAAGGTCACATCCCACAAACTAAATATTTAATATGACATAGCAATGATGCCTATAATACAATCCAGTTATGTGATCTCTCTCTTCCTCCCTTCCCTCCTTCCCTCCTTTCCTTTCTGTTCTTCTCTTCCTCTCTCTGCCTCTCCCTCCTTCCCTCCCTTCCCACCTCCCTCCTTTTTTTCCTTCCTTCCCTCCCTTCCTCTCCTGCCACCATTTTCAGCCTAAAGAGTGGAATACGAATGCTATAATGATTTAATAAAAACATGGACTTACCTACTCCAAATCTTTTTGAAAAGATTCCAGTATATTATTCCTCTTCCACAAGCTCCTGACCAGAAGTACTGGGTAAACAGGCCTAGACTTTCTGTGCTGTATGAAATTCAAAGGTGACCAAAGGACTCCTGTAGTAGTTGGAATAAGAATGGCTCCAGGAGAAGCTCAGATGTTTGGATGCTTGCTCCCTTATTGGTGGAACTGCTTTGGAAGGATTGGCAGGTATGGCCTTGTTGGAGGGGGTGTGGCCTGATTGGAGGTGTGTCACTGTGTCACTGGGGATGGGCTTCGAGGTTTCAAAAAGCCCCTTCCATTTTTAGTTAGCTGGTACTTGTGGGTCAGATGTGAGCTTTCAGCTCCAGCTCCAGCACCACGCCTGCCTGCCTGCTGCTATGCACCACACCATGATGATGATGGACTCTAACTCACCCTCTGAAAAATGTAAGTAATTCTCCAATTAAATACATTCTTTTGTAAGTTGCTTTGGTCATAGTGTCTTTTTATAGTAACAGGGAAGTAACTAAGTTACAAATAATAGTATGCCACTCCCGGAGTGAAATTTCCCCATGGGAAAGACATGAAACGCAGGTGTTTCCTGGATCAAATTAGGGCCAATTCTCACAAGTTGAAAATGGCTTCTAGGTTATTTATTGGGAGCCTAGATTCAACTTGACAATACTTATCAAACCTACTCCCTAGCAGATGACACTGAGAGGGGTGTATACAAGGAAGCCTGCTCTAAAACAAGGAAGAAGGCAGGATGGGATCCAGAAAAAGGGAGGCCAGGTCCCTGGACAGTGAGAGGTTCAGGATAGAGGACTGATAATTAGGGGCTAAATGAGGAAGAGGTGAAGGAGATCAGCTGCTGGAGAGCAGGTTAGACAAGGCTAGAAGAGCCCAAAGTGTCCTCGCCATTCCAAGATATCAGGGCTTTGGGAAAGGATCAACAGTGTGCACTCAGGGTGCTGGCTCTCCCACACTTTGCAGTGTATAAATGTTTTGGGATCTGGTCACCAGCTCTGCCACCACCTACACAAAGTCTGAGTTTTTCCACTCTGGAGCTGCCAGCTCATCTCAGTGCGGGGGCTGGTACGGGTGGGGAGGAGTTGGGAAGCTGTAGTCATACCTTGCTGGTGAGGCACAGGGTCTTGCTGTACTCCTGGTCAGCTGAAGTGGAAAGGATGGTGAACACTGTGCTCCGCAAAGGAACCTTTCTTCTGTTATCTGGTGTCTCCATGGAAATCAGAGCAAAGGCCAATTCCTCCTGTGACGTCATGGCTACAGACTTCAGAGTTCCAGAACTGAGAACCGTGGGCACAATATAGCAGAGTTCATGACACTCCCTTGAGTGTCACTCATCCATGGGAAAGGCATGGACCACGGTGGTTCCACGGAGGACATGATTCCTGGATAAATCCACTCAGGAAAGTATGTGTAGTCCCTACGCAGCCCGATGCCAAATCCATCAAAGTTGCAGCCAGCCACTCCTTCCTGCTTCAGCCTAAGGCCTCAGTGAGACGCCTCTGCAGGAGCTGTCAAAAACCATGTCTGCTCCTGTCAAATGGCAGCACAATGACTTCTCAGCCTGCAACCCTTACAGGAGCTGTCCATGGTGGAGAATCTCCTTTTCTGCCTCGGCGGGAACGCTCCTGTTGGTGTTGCAGGTAGGCGACGCCTTTCCTGCCTCTCCTACAGCCTTGGTGACATACCACTGCAGGATCTGATCACAGGGCTGTCCACAGTGGGAGCGCCTCCTCTCCAGCCTCCCTCCCTTCCCGCATACCAAGCAGTCTCACAGAGTTGGCTCCTCACCAAAAGCTGGCTGCAGCCGGGAAGGACTTCTCACTGTAACCCACAGGCCCGATGCAGGGAAAAGGGAGTGAAAAAACCCCACCAATCCCTGAACTTCCCACAAAACCCCACCAATCCCTGAGCAGGAAACCCACCAATCCTTGAACAGGAAAACCCACCAATCCCTGAACTCCCTAATCTTCACTACGGAAATCTCTGTCCTGAGAAGCTCTGCCCCCTCAGAAATTCTATGTAAGCCCTGCCCCTTTGTCCAATTCCTTGCTGTGCCCTCTCAGGAGCCAAGAGCAGCTGTCCCTCGATTTGTCCTCCCACACCCTGGACCCTCTAATAAATCCCTTTCATGAGATTTCCTGCCTGGTGTGACATTTTTGTCTGAAGAAGCCAGGAAGAAAAGAAACAATGACGAGAAGACAAGAAGGAACATGGCTTAGGCGCCCGCTGCTTAGCTCAGCTCAGCTAGAGATACCCTTGCCTGGGAGCTGCAGCGCCTCTCCTGAGGAGGCTTCCTCTCAGAGCTATCTTGTTCCTGAGCTCTTGTGTCTCAGGAAGCCCTTCCCTTGGGACACTGTCCCACCTCAGAGCTGTAAAGTTTCTAAGTTCCTGTGTCTCAGGATGCCCTTCCAACTGGGATACCTTCTCCCGTCAGAGCTGTATGGTTTTGGGCTTTCAAGTCCCAGGATCCCCTTCCAACCAAGCAGAGACACAGCATAGGTCTCTGACAGCACCACAGGTGGCCATGGCCAGGCAGAGTCCCCCACCCTGGTGACACTGTGGTTAGAGGATGAGAAGAGAAACTTCAGATGGAGGTTTTTGGAGACTTCCTCTATCACCAATTTGGTTATCTCCTCACGTCACTGTATTCGTTTTTAATTATATTCTTCTAAATGCAGGCTTCCTTTTGTGGTCAGCGATTCTCTGAGGAAGAGGAGACCCTTCATCCACTCTCCTGAAATCTTAAGTGCTATAATCGTTCTCTGAGGCTCTTAAATAGGTGTGGATGTTTCAGTGAGGAGCATCGGCTTCAAAAACTTCTCTAAAACTACGCTCTCCTTACTGGCCAAGCAAGTGTCCCTAGCGGTAGCAGTGTGGTGGCAAGATTGAAAATCCCCCACTGTTTCTTCTTAGCAGGAGGGAGGCTATACTGTGCCTGTGAGATGGCTTGTGTGTAAAGGTAATTGCCACCAAGTCCAATGTCAGGTCTGAAGGACTCTAACCACCTCCACCCCCAACCCTGAAGGGCAGTTCAAACGCCCAGAAACAAGCTCAACCTGGACTACAGGGGCATTTCTGGTGGTTAGATAAAATCCCACATTTTTCAGAAACTTGTGAAACCAAAGGAGTCATATCCCTTCCTCCTGGCAAAAGGGACATAAGGCTTCCCAATTAACATATACCTGTGGCGCCCATCAACATATCAAGTCCATGATTGTCTCTCGAGGTTCCTCTCACAAGTACTTGTACATTTCAAAGCCTCCACAGCAGTCTCCTGGTCCCTGCATCTACTCCTTCTTAAACCCCAACTAGCCTCACTATTCTCTCCACTGCTATTCTCAGAATGCTCTCTCTCTTCTCACTCCCCTGCTATTCCTCTCTCACAGATAGTCCTGGCCACGTCCAGTCTGCTGGCCACTGCTCACTCTGCACCTTTCTCTCTCTGTTCCAGACTCCTTCAGACGCCTCTGGATATCCTCTCTCTCTTATCTACACACCCGACTTCTTATCCTTAAAGCAAAACAAAACAACTCCATTGAGTACGATTTGTGCTGTTCAAATACTCTTGGTTGTGGGGACTGCCCTGGAGTTCGCTTCACTTACGAAAGATTACACTCTTAAAAGAAAGTTCTCTTCTTCCAGAAACTATCAAATGCCAATTGTTTCTCAGTTAGGGGTGGTACTTCATTCTCAGCTCCTCTCTCAGAGCTGGGCTTTTGTGTGGCTAAGCTTGTGAGGGTCTTGTACATGCGGTCACAGTTGCTGTGAGCTCTTATGTGCAACTTTCCTGTGTGTCCAGAAAACACTGGACACTGTTGGTCCCAATACCTGAGTTAAACTGTTCTCATTCAGAAACTCCTTCCCTGGGGCTGGAGAGATGACTTAGTGGCTAAGAGCGCTTCTTGCTCTTGCAGACCTGTATTTGATTCCTAGCACCTCTATGGTGGTCTGCAACCATCCATCACTCCATCTAGTTCCAGGGAATTTGAAGCTGTTTTCTGATATCCACAGGCCCCAGGCATACACACATACATGGAAGTAAAATGTCTGTACACTTTTAAAAAGAAGAAAGAAAATTCTTGTGCTATCAAGCTTTCAAGCATACCCTGTACCCTTTCCTCTCAAATTCAAGTATCATGTCTTATGTTGAGGTCCTTGATCCATCTTGAGTTGAGTTTTGTGTGGAGCGGGAGGTATGGTCTAGTTTCACTCTTCTGCATTTTAACTATTTTGTTGAAGATGCTCTTTTCTCCAATGTGTACTGTTGGATTCTTTGTCAAAAATCAGATGGCTGTAGGAGTGGGCTTATATGTGGTCCTCAATTCTATTCCATTCATCAGTGGATCAATGTATGGATCATACAATATATTCTTAATGTTCAGGATTATTTTGGCTGTCCTGTTTCTAATGTGTTTGTGTATGAAATTTAAGAGATTTTTTCTGTTCTATGAAGAATTAAGTTGGAATTTAGATGGGGATTCTATTGTATTCATGTTCTTCTATATAATGTCTTATTAATTCACATTCTACCAAGATTGTGGTAGAGATGCAATACTCCTCATAATACCCAGCATCTTTTATTAAGAAAAGATTGATAACTTATGTACTCACTGTCAACCTATAGACACATCATACAATATTTGCCCTTTATCATAATTATGTGATGTATTGTGTATATTGATTGTTATATTGAGCCATCTTGCCTCTCTTAGGAAACACTATTTAATCATTTACAATCTTTTTCTGTCCATTTAGATTTTGTTTGCTCATATTTTGTGAAAGACTTTAGCTTCTATTTAGTCAAATATATCAATCTATATTTTTCTGTGTCCTCTCCTGAATGTTCTAGAAAGACTACTCTGCACTCATGTGATAAGTTTGAAAGAGTCCTCCATCTTTTTTGCTTATTAAACCATGAAAAATATTGGCATTTCTTTTTCTGAAATATTTGTAAAATTCAGCTTCATTAACCAACAATGTCTTTTGTTTTTCTGTGAAGGAAGGTTATTATGGATCAATTTTCCTCACTCATTATTAGACTCCAGATTTTCTATTTTTTTTTCTGATTTCTTTCTTTGTATGTTGTACATGTAGAAGGATTTCTCCATTTTTCCCTAGATAATTGAATATGTTCGCCAATAATAATCATTAGCAGTAGTTTCTTATAATTCTTTGTATTTCTGGTGTTATGTCTTTATTTTTATTTCTAATAATTTTTTTCACAGTTTATCTTGCAAAGTTTTTATCAGTTTTGTTTACCCTTTCAAAAACAAAACAGAAACAAAAGCAGCTCACTTTGGTGGTAAGGTTTTCTATTGCTTTTCTTAGTCCTTATTTTATTTGGGTTTTAAAAGAGAATGTTAGCATTTAGTGAACCTCTCTGTGTGGCTTCAACTCACCAGAATACAGGCACCTCCTCAGCTCTGCTGAATAATTTGGGCTTCATGATGACAAGGTGCTTAAGAACTCTCCCACCCCAGACCTTTGTAGTACTCAGAGCACACTTCGCTGATAGTGGGTGTAGCTCCAGCCTTGCTTTTTGCAGCATTTGCTGGTGTCTGCTCGTGGATTATGTCCACAATTTGGCAGAAGCTCTGGTCCCTCTTTTGATGGTCATGCCACATAGCATGTTCCCAGAGTCATCTAGATCACGGTTGTTGGAACTGACCCTGTGGCAATGAGTGCCTTCAGTGAACTCTTGACCTTCTAGGTGCTGGTCGTGCCAACAGATTCAGTCAAGAGTTTCTGTATCTTCCTCCACCTGATGACATCACAGCCATCAAAGGGAAAAGGGAGGTGTCATAAGTAGCGGGCTCACTAGTCATATTTTTATAATTTATTTTTCCCTTTACTCTGAAATCATCGAGGATGTTTGTTCCTTTTGTATTTCGTTGAGGTGTGATGTTGTTTCCTTGCGATGCGTCTTCTTTTTGTGATAGAGTTTACTAATATGAATTCTTTTCTTAGGATTGTTCTTAATTCATGCTGTTAAGTTTTCACGTGTTTTATTTATAGTTTTTTTTCTTCGAAGCTATTTTTAAAATTTTTCAACCTATTTCTTCATCAGGCTATTGTTTATTCTGAAGTATAGTTTAAAATTACAATGTACTTGTTAATTTTTTGAAATTCAACTTACTACTAATTACTAGTTTCAAGAACTATGATTAGAAAAGGTACTTTTTACACTTGATCTTAGCCAGATGGCCAAAAAGTGAATGAAAAGGTACTTTTTAATTTAAGTCTTCTCAAACTGTTTCATATCTGTTTCCTGACCCAACATAGGTTGTTTTCTGGAGGGATTTCCAGTAATCAGAGTGTTGATGTTTGATTCAATTCTATAGTCTTTTAATTCCATGATTGAGTACAATGTTGTATGATTTCTTGTCTGATCTGCCTATGACTGGAAAGTGGTATGTTGAAATCCCCTGTTGTTATTTACTGCAATCTGTCTGTTCCTCAGATCCTTTAGTATTGGTTGTATCTTCTTCAATATTTAGTGCACATATACTTGCAAATATCTATACTGTCTATGATTTGTCTATTTTCATTTTACAATGTATTTCTCAATTTCCTTTTAAACTGCTTATGAATAGTTTTGTAATGACCCTTGGGGGAGGCAGCATAGTTTCTGAATTCAATAACCACAAGGGAACAAAACTGATTGGAACTTTGTCATTAGTGTTTTTGTCCCTAGGTTCCTAGCGGGTATATTGTCCAGAGATTATGAAATTATAAACTTTTATTTAATGAGAGGCTCTGAGAATTGAGTTTATAGAACCAAATAAACAATACAGCTCCTGACATTGTCATTCATGAATCCAAGCACACATGAAAGAACAAACCTCCTGCTCCAGAGAACATTACTGTGGTTCAGGAGTCACTCTTTACCTCATCTCACTGACCCTGCTGACTCATTAGCTCCACCAGTCTCTTTTCTGAAAGGTAAGATGCACAAGACGCATCTGAAAATTATAGCATTTGATTGAGTGAACTATTAGCCAATGGAATAAGAGATGGAGAAGCAATTCTTCCAGCTAAACAGCCTAGGGCTAGACAACAAGAAAAAGTTACAGCTTCCAGAACAATCTAGAAAGGATCAAGTGACTAGGATGGGAGCCTAAGGCTAGCTGAAGCCTGTTCACAGTCAGCATCCTCTTGCTCCTTGGTCTTCCTGATGCCATAGCTACAGGCTTTCTTCTCCCATCAGATGTAACTATTTCTTGCTGCTCTCTAGGATTTTTTTTGGATTTCATTTGTGTTAGACTTCAGGGTTTCTTTGTGTTTTACTCATTGATCATATTTTCAGATCACCCACTAGTTCTTATCCACCTTGCATCTCATTGCTCACGCATCTATCCAGCATCTATCCAGCCTCTTTTAGGTGCCCTTTGAAATATGGCTGACAGCTCCCCCTCTCCATGTTTCTAGGGAATATGGATTTGATAGAATGAAGTCATTCAACAGGAAGGATTAATATAATTCATGTAAATGTGCACATTATAAATATGACCTACTCACTTGTAGGCTTATTTCTTCCAATGTTCAAAATTCTTTCTGTGCAAGTCATAATTTTTTGCTTTTAAAAATAAGTTTTATTTAAAAAAAAGCTTTAGTATAAAAACTTATAAGTAAACACACACACACACACACACACACACACACACACACCCCTTTCCATACATCTCAAAGAAGTTTTTCTGATGAGGGGTGAGAGCTACACTTACCTGTGGGTATAAGGGTGAGTATCAGAATGCAGTGAGGAGTTACATCAGTATAGTGGTGTTAGGACGTTCTACTCTAAGATTCATGATCTCACCAACTCCAAAATGTTGGATAGGTAGAGAACCATTTTTATAAATTATCTGTTCATTGCTGGAGATAGTAAATAAAGTGGTATGTTTTGTACTTAAATACTTACCCTTACACATTTTAATAGTAAATCAATTTTATACAATCATTTTTCATCTGAAAATGAATAAAATTGCTTTTCCCTATAATATGAAAAACCATCACTTTTTCTTTAATTACATTGACGTTTTATAATAGCACTTGGTAGCAGCAGTAGCAGACATGAATAGTTTTATTATGAGGTCAATGGAAACTATTCCTGTAATTTCATGTCTGGATGGATATTTGCTGTTAAAGAACCTATTTTGGTATGGTTAGCTAGATCCTTACATTCAGAATTCTCCCAGAGCTATTTCCACGGAGTGTTTTTAGCACCTCTAAAGATGAAAGCACTGTATTCAGAATGACTTCTTCTACTAACTGGCTGTATGGTAATAAATCACCTACCACCGTGGAAAGTATATTGCTTCTTTGAGTTGCCTGCAATCAGGTCATCATATTTAGCACTCAATGAATATATTTTCTAACCTAACTTGTTTAGGATAGTTTTCTATGGATACTACTTAATGAATCAATTGAGTGTTTTTACTCTGGTTGTGCGATGAAGGTTGTTTTCTTTTAGCACAAGGGTTAAGCTTTAAAAAAATTTTTTATTTAATTTATTTACCGGCGAAGGACTACGTCATACTGTGGTGCCTCTGCACGGGTCAGAGGACCTCCACGAGGTCCATTCGCGAGGGACTACGTCATACTGTGGTGCCTCTGCACGGGTCATACTGTGGTGCCTCTGCACGGGTCAGAGGACCTCCACGAGGTCCATTCCATTTTCCACCATATCGATCCACGGACTGAATCCAGGTTGTCGGCCAGGGAAGGCACCTTTACCTGCGGATATAGTTTACTGGATTCCAAATGATTCTTATAAACTAAACTTAGACAAAGTTGCCACACTAGCATCTTGATCTCCATGAGGGTGGAATTCAGTTGGTGAAATAATTTCATCCTTTAAATTTGCTCCATTTTTAAAAACATGTGCATGCTTTTATATATATCATGTGTAGCATGTGTGTGTCTGGTGTCCACCAAAACCAGAAGTTATCAGATGTCCTAAAATTGGAGTGACTGATGTGTGAAAGCTGCCACATGCTTGCTGGGAATCAAACTCAGGTTCCCTTGAAGAGCAGCAGGTGCTCTTAACTGCACAGCCACCTCTCCTCTCTGGGGCATTTAGTCACCTTCTCACCACCTATTACAGGGGTTATTTAACTATAACTTTAAACTTTTTAAACTATTATTGTTGTTGCAGCACTTTAAAGTCATGATACCACACACTTCAGCTGCAGTATATACAGATATCAATCTCAAACCTCCCAGACAACCACCTTTTAGCTGGCTAGAGTTAATAGTACTGGAAGTTCCTACAGAGTTGGCTGGGGGAGAAAAGTTATCAAGGGTCTCACCCGGCACTGGACCCTGCATATGCAATACTGACCTTCCTTGCAAGATGTGCCTACTGTTGCAATACTGGCCTGGGAATTTCATGTCTGGTACTAAAGACATGGTCAAAAATTCATGGCTAGGAAGTGTTAGGCTTTATGGTCAAGCCCACTACTTTCATTTTGCTAAATGCCTTCCAAATAACTGTGCTTCTATCCATAGACCCGAACCTCTCTCAGTCTTGGTGAGGAAAGCTCCTTTTTGCAGTGGGCAGCAGTCAGTGAGGACTCATGGCTGGTCAACATGCTGGGAATAGCTGACCGTGAGTGCTTAGCCCTAAATCTTTATCACCTCTCATGCTTTCAGGGCTCAGGGAACACCGTGTGAAGGAGGCAGAGAGGATGTAAGGCACGGCAGGTCGGGAGGAGTGTTGTGAAATGTCATATTCTAGATATGATATGACTCACGAACTGTAGATAACTGTATAAGACCTGCATCAGTTCAACTGAGCCAAGATTCTGGCACAAAAAGGGAGGGGCTCTTGAGGCCCAAACCCTTATAAAGGGACAACTGATAGCTGCTAGGGGAGGGAGAACTGCTTTTCTTCAGGAGTGTGTCCATGGGTAGGGTCCACATGCCTCAATGGATGACCCCACAGTCATACACATATGGGCATCACTAATTGGTCTTGGTGGGTTATATCTATATACTTATGCATATATATCCACAAATATTTAACAATAACAGTTACAGAAGAGGAAGCCAGGAATCTGAGGGGGTCATGGGATGCACTGGAGAAAGGAAAAAAAACCAATGGAGAGAAATGATATGGTTGTATTCTAATTTATTTATTATTTACCTAGCCAGGCGTGGTGAAACATGTCTTAAATTCCAGCAGAGACAGGCAGGTCTTTGTAGCCCGGTCTACAAAGTGAGTTCCAGGATGGCTAAAGCTACACAGAGAAACCCTGTCTCAAAAACAAAAACTGTAACAAAACAAAACTTACTTATTTTAAGAGGAAAAATAAGTAAGGAATAAAACCACATTTTGTTCTGTAAAAGGAGGATATGACGTTGGGAGGGGGTGAGTGTGGGAGGAACTAGAGGCTGCAATGAGCAGTGGTCATCATTCATTGTGTATGAACATGAAATCCTCAAAGAACACAGTTTTACACATAAATGATCAAAAGTCGTTGAAAAGACAGGTGATAAAAGCTGGCTAAGGAAGAGCCAGGGTAGCTGAGTATCTGAAATTGGATCTGAATACTACATTGTTATAGCTAGGAGTCCTTCATGTGGTGACCCACAGGAGATTATGGCTGAACTTAGAAACCTCAGCCGCTAAAGTGAAGCAAGCACTAAGCAAACATCTCATGTCGCCAATGTGTGGAGTCTGAGTTAAGGCAGATGCACTCCTGCTATATTTGTTTCCTCTTAGTTCAGCCATTCTGTTTCTTCTCTTTTATAGACACTTCATTTACATGGAACCAGAAAACCGCACGGGGATTCCAGAATTTTACCTGTTGGGACTTTCAGAGGATCCAGAGACTCAGTCTGTTCTCTTTGGGTTGTTCTTGTCTTTGTACTTGGTGACCATCTTTGGGAACCTGCTCATCATCCTGGCCATCGTCTCTGACCCTAAGCTTCACACACCGATGTATTTATTCCTCTCCAACCTATCCTTCTCTGACATCTGTTTCACCTCTACCACTGTCCCAAGGATGCTGCTGGACATCCAGACTCAGAGTAAGCTCATCACCTACGCAGGCTGCATCACACAGATGTACTTCTTCACAGTCTTTGGACTTCTGGACAATTTGCTTCTGACTGTGATGGCATATGACCGCTTTGTGGCCATCTGCCACCCCTTGCACTATACAGTACTCATGAACTCTAAACTCTGTTCCCAGCTAGTTCTCCTGGCATGGCTTATAAGCATACTTGGAGCCCTGCCTGAGAGTTTAACTGCATTGAGACTGTCTTTCTGTGCCGTCGTGGAAATCCCACACTATTTTTGTGAGCTCCCTGAAATCCTTAAGCTAGCTTGCTCTGACACCTTCATCAATAACGTTGTGTTATATATTGTAACAGGCATCATGGGCTTTTTTCCTCTTGCTGGGATACTTTTCTCTTATTCTCAAATTGTGGCATCTGTCTTGCGGATTTCAACAGTGGGAGGAAAGTATAAAGCATTTTCAACCTGTGGGTCTCATCTCTCAGTTGTGTCTCTGTTCTATGGAACCTGCCTTGGAGTGTACCTCAGTTCTATATGGACACAGGCTTCTTGGGCAGGGGTGTTTGCTTCTGTTCTGTATACTGTGGTCACTCCCATGATGAACCCTTTCATCTATAGCCTGAGGAACAGGGACATGAAGAGAGCCCTGAATACACTATGTAGTGTGCCATCCTCATGTTGAAATTAGCTTTTAAAATGTGTGCATGTGTTTAAGTGTATGTGAGTGTGTGTGTCTGTGTGTGTGCACGTGTGCGTGTTTGTGTAGAACAGAGGACAACTCCAGGTGTTCCTCTTCAAGATGACCATCTACCTTGGTTTTGGAGACCGAGTTCTTCCCAGGGGCTTGGCACTCACTGCTTCAGTTTGAGTAGTTAGCCAGAGAAACTCAAGGATTTTCTGTCTCTGCCTGACCTGCATTGGGATTATAAATCTGTGTCATGCTGATTTTTTTACATGGAGTCTATGGGTTAAATTTGGGCGTTCATGCTTACATGACAAGCACTTCTGAAAGTTGAGGTATCAGCCCTGTCTTTATCAACTTTGTTTTGACCTCATGGACACATTTGATCAGGAATAGTAGGACATAATGCTCAATCGATTAGGACCTGAGATTTCCTGAATATATTTACATACTCAAATGCTTTGCTTACTGTGTATATTAGCAATTTGTAAATATTGTTTTATGAAGTGTTTTCAAGTCCTTGCCTGAGTTTTAAGTTTTCTTATTTTCAATCTGGAGAATCATTAAATTCTGCGTTCATGTGCTGTCTTATTCACTGTTTTATTGCTGTGAAGAGACTCTATAATCAACACAACTATTATAAAAGAAAGCATTTAATTGTGGGCTTGCTTACAATTTCAGAAATTAGTCCATTATCATCTTGGTGGGGAGCATGGTGGCACTCAGGCAGACATGATTCGGGAGAAGTAGCTGAGAGTTCAATATCTGATCCATAGACAGACAGACAGACAGACACACATACATACTCACAAATATGAGCCTGAGCCTATGGGGGCCATTTTAATTCAAAATACAAATTCCATTCCCTGGCTCCCACAGGGATATGATATAGTCATATCATAATGCAAAAATAAATGCACTCAGTCCAACTTCAAAATCCCTTATAGACTATTATAGTCTCAATACTGTTTAAAAGTCCAAAGTCAGCCAGGTGTGGTGGCACACGCCTTTAATCCCAGCACTCGGGAGGCAGAGGCAGGCGGATTTCTGAGTTTGAGGCCAGCCTGGTCTACAAAGTGAGTTCCAGGACAGCCAGGGCTATACAGAGAAACCCTGTCTCGAAAAACCAAAAAAAAAAAAAAAAAGTCAAAAACTCCAAAGTCTCTTCTGAGACTCACAACAATCTCTTAAATGTAACTTCTTATAAAAATAAAAATAAAAAAGCAGATCACACATTTCCAACATACACAGAATATATATTGTCTTTTCAAAATGGAGAAAAGATATCAAAGAAAGAAAATTCTGATAAAAATCCTGAAACCCAACAGGGAAAACTTCACATTCTGCACCTCCATGTCTGATGTCAGAAAGTTCTTCAGATGTCCAACTGCCTAGGTCCAGCCTCAGCATGAGGAAGGTCCTGCGAAAGGGGAGATGGGAACGGCATTGATTCAGTAATGACTCAGAGTGAGCAGTGGGTGCAAGACATCTACCCTTTCTTTGCCAGAGGATTATCATCATTCTTCCTTTTTCTGTCTTCATTCCTCTTTCTTCCCATTCTTTTTCCTTCTTCCTTTTCATTCTTTTTCCTTCTTCCTTTTCATTCTTTTTCCTTCTTCCTTTTCATTCTTTTTCCTTCTTCCTTCCCATTCTTTTTCCTTCTTCCTTTTCATTCTTTTTCCTTCTTCCTTCCCATTCTTTTTCCTTCTTCCTTCCCATTCTTTTTCCTTCTTCCTTTTCATTCTTTTGCCTTCTTCTGATCAGAGAGCCTGAACCCAGTGTTTTATTTACTAAAGCTACACCATCAAGGCTTTGAACATTGTTAATAAGTTTTTGTTTTTAGAAATCCATAAATTTACATAAGGTTTATAAATTCCAGATCATTAATCCCAACCCCTGCTTCCTTAAAACAGAATCTAGACACAAAGCAAAAGCATGTGAGATTAATTTCTCGTTTTTTCTTGGGTGTAGTTTTCCTTCTGTGTTGGAGTTTTCCTTCTATTATCCTCTGTAGGGCTGGTTTAGTGGAAAGATATTGTTTAAATTTGGTTTTGTAATGGAGTATCTTGGTTTCTCCATCTATGGTAATTGAGAGTTTTGCTGGGTATAGTAGCCTGGGCTGGTGTTTGTGTTCTCTTAGTGTCTGTGTGACATCTGCCCAAGTTCTTCTGGCTTTTAGAGTCTCTGTTGAGAAGTCAGTTGTAATTCTGATAGGTCTGCCTTTATATGTTACCTGATCTTTTCCCCTTACACCTTTAATATTCTTTCTTTGTTCTGTGCATTTGGTGTTTTGATTATTATGTGACAGGAGGAATTTCTTTTCTCTTCCAACCTATTTGGCATTCTGTAGGCTTCTTGAATGTTTATGGGCATCTCTTTCTTTAGGCTAGGGAAGTTTTCTATAATTTTGTTGAAGATGTTTACTGGCCCTTTGAATTCGGAGTCTTTGCTCTCTCTAAAACTAGTACTCTTAGGTTTGGTCTTTTCATCGTGTCCTGAATTTCTTGGATGTTTTGGATTAGGAACTTTTGCACTTTGTATTTTCTTTGACTGTTGTGTCAATGTCTTCTATGGTATCTTTCTATGCCTGAGATTCTCTCTTCTCTCTTGTATTCTGTTGGTGATGCTTGCATCTGTGACTCCTGAT
>NC_034609.1:9679498-9710630 GCF_900095145.1 Mus pahari
ATGGGACCTCATAAAATTGCAAAGCTTCTGTAAGGCAAAAGACACTGTCAACAAGACAAAAAGGCCACCAACAGATTGGGAAAGGATTTTTACCAATCGTAAATCTGATAGAGGACTAATATCCAATATATACAAAGAGCTCAAGAAACTGGACTCGAGAAACTCAAAAAACCCCATTAAAAAATGGGGTACAGAGCTAAATAAAGAATTCTCAACTGAAGAATATCAAATGGTTGAGAAACACCTGAAAAAATGTTCAACATCCTTTTTGATTTCTTTATTGTTTCTATTTCCATTTTTAGATCCTGGACCGTTTTGTTCAATTCCTTCACCTGTTAGATTGTGTTTTCCTGTATTTCTTTGTGTTCTTCTGCATTTCTTTAAGGGAGGTATTTATGTCCCTCCTTCATGAGATGGGATTTCAGATCAGAATCTTGCTTTTCAGGTGTGTTAGGGTATCCCAGGCTTGCTGTGATGGGAGAACTGCGTTCTGATGTTGCTAAGCAGCATTGGTTTCTGTTGCTTAAGTTCTTAGGCTTGCCTCTGGCTATCTGGTTATCTCCGATGTTAACTGGCTTTGCTGACTAGAGCTTGTCTCTCCTGTGAGTTTGATTATGTTGGGCCTCCTTGGGTCAGGCTGTTTCTGGGAATGGGAGTGGTTCTGAAGAGCCTGATCTGTAAGCCTAGCTGTGTTAGAACTCCTGGAGGTTAAGGCGTCTCTGGGTGTGGATGGGGTGGGGAGAGGGACTGGAGCACAGGATCTGCTCCTGGGGGCAGATGCAAGCTGGAAGGAAGTCTCTATAATAATTTCAAAGAAGACTGTGGTGCTTTGAATGGGAACGGCCCCCATAGATGCTTGTGTTTGAATGCTTGCCCATAGGGAATGGCACTCTTAGAAGGTGTCGCCTTGTTGGAAGCAGACTTTGAGGTCTCCTATGCTCAGTGTGTCACAAATCTCCTGCTGCTGCCTACAGATTAAGCTATAGAACACTCAGCTCCTTCTCCAGCACTATATCTGCCTCCATGCTGCCATGTTTCCCACCATGTGTAGCAGAATTTTCCCTCAATTAATTTAAATATTGATACAAGAAGCCTGTGGTTGGGCAGTGGAAAAGGAAGGCAGGTAGAGATTTTTAAAGACGAGAGAGAGGAAAGGAGATGGAGGAAGAGAAAGACGATCCAGATTCCATATGATTTTAAATAGCCACAGGTAGCTATGAATATTATAAAAGGATAGGATGATTGGGATAACTTGTCTAATCTAGGTGGGCAGCTTGTATCTTTTTCAATTGGCTCTAAATTATTGTGTGGGCATCTTGTGAATTGAGAATTTGATATATAAAACTGACTGATAATTATAAGTGTCTAAGAGTTTTGATTTATTGGGTTAAGGGGATTTGAGACAACTAGTCACTGGGGTGGGGGTGGGGAATGGCTAGGAATGTACAAGCAGCTCTGAGGCAGGTGAACTGGAGCTGGGAGGACTGCCATCTGGGGCTAGCCATGGAGGTGGCGAGACCGAAACTGCCAGGGCAGAGAGTAGCTGGGTATAGCATGGGATGGTGACAGTTTTAAATATTCCCATAACAATAATGGGATAAACCTCTGAAACTGTAAGCCAGTCCCAATTAAATGTTTTCCATTAAAGGAGATGCAGTGGTCTCTTCATAGCAGTAAAACTATAACTAAAGACAAAGATCTATAGCCATCAAGTTATTCAAAAATAAATAAATAAATAAAAGGATGGGACACTTCCAAGCTCTTTGTATGAAGCCACTGCTACTCCAAAACCAAAACCACAACAAAAACCCCAATATCTCCGATGAAAGTAAATGGAAAAGCATCAGTAAAATACTAGCAAACCAAATAAATACAAGCACACATCAAAACTTAAGGGATTGCCAGTTCGATTTCAGAATTATATTATAGAACTATAGTTGTAGCCCCTCAAGGTGTAAGCCTCAAGGCTCAAGAGGCTAGGTCCCACCCTCTAGACTAACAGTCAAAACAGTCATTTCCAGCCCCTCAAAGTAGGAGAGTAGCCAGGTCCCACCCTATAGAAAAAAAAAAAAAAAGGCTCATCTCCCAGGCCACCCCGTACAATTCTGCCCTACAGGAAAGAAACCCCGTATAAAGTTTGCCTCCTGCTCAGTTTTTGCTACTTCTCTCCTAAGCAGAGGCAGCCACCCTTTTGTATCTTTCCCAACAAATCTCTTGTGTGTTTGTTGTGCAGTGTGACTCTGTGGTATTCCTTTGCTTCCAACTGCCAGGATACCTTTCCCCTCAGAGCTGTACCACCTACAGTAATAATGAAAACAATATGGTATTGACATAAAAAATAGACACATAGATCAATGGAATAAAACAGAAGACCAAAATATAAATACTCATAACTTCAGTCATCTGATATTTGGCATGGAGACCAAAAACATACGGCGAAGAAAAGATAACATCTTTAAAAACAGTACTGGGAAAACTGAGTGTCTATATGTACAAAAATGAAATTAGACCTGTATCTATTACCTTGTACAAAAATTAGATCCAAGTGGATCAAAGACCTCATTTTAAAACCTGAAATGGTAAAACAACTAGAAGAAAACATAGCCAGTATTCTTTAAGAATATAGGCTCAAGAAAGGAGTTTCTGAATAGGACTTTATTTGCCCAATAATTGAGGCCAACATCTGACAAGTGGCTCTCATAAAAATAAAAGGCTTTTGATGAAGAAGAAATCAAAGAATGGTGGAGAATCTTTGTTAACTATATATTAGACAGAGGCTTAATATTCAGAATATACAAAGAACTCAAATCAGAGTCAAAAAATGAACTATTAAAAATTGGGCTAGAGATCTGAACAGAGAGTTCTCAAGAGAAACAATAAAAATGGCTAAGAAATACATCAAAACGTGTTCATCATTTTTAGCAGTTAGAGAAATGTTAACTAAAACATCTTACCGTGGTCAAGATGACAACAATCTAACAAAACAACTGATAACAAATGCTGTGTGGCACGTGGGGGTGCGGAATAATTCAAATTTACCTTTGGTGGGAATGCATGTTCCTCAAATCCAAGTCCTCAAAGAGCTGAAAAGATCCCATCATATTACCAGCTATATCATATTACCACTATACTACCCCTTTGCATATAGCCAAAGGACTCAACAGACATCCTATTCCACAGATACTTGCTTAACAATAGTCACTGACTCCCTATTCACAATACCTAGCAAATAAAAACAACTTAAAAGTCTTTTTGATGAATGGATAATGACACAAATGAATACTATTCATCTGTAAGGAAATGAAACAAGGAAATATGTAGGTAAATGGATGGAACTAGAAGATACTGATTCAGGTAACCCTGCTTTTTTGATAAAACCTTAAAGAACATTATTTTGTATTTACTTATAATTATTTATAATACATATAAGTGTGCTGTATGCATTTGTGTGCATATGTGCGCATATATAACTCTTAAATGAAATTATGTCAGTTGGGTTGACAATGCTCTTCACAAGAGCCATGAACTGCTTAAAAAAATCCCAGTATCCAGGATTAAGAAACCTCCATTTTAGTTGTTGTTCAGAGTAATCTAAATGATTCCTAAAATAACAGGCTATTGTTGTTGTCCTTGCCTTCCAGAAGCTGAAGATAAATCCCTACTGCTGAAGACATCAGATATTTAAGATGGACTGGGATGATTTGAATGGGATCTAACCTGAAAGCTTTCCTCCTGCAGTCTTGATTCCATGGAACCAGAAAGGACTATGCAAACTGCCCAGGGAGAGAAGCAATCCTGGTCATCTCCAGCTGTGATGCCTGAGAGCAGTAACAACGACCAGCATGGGGAGATATCCCTAAGAGTGCAATACTGGCACTCATTTGAGATGGAACCAATAGCTTAAGTCTAATTGGACTCCAGGCTTGCTCAGCGACTCAGGGACAGTGAAGTCATGGATCTTAGAGAACCTACTACTGCCATTTTACTTGACCTGCATAATATCTAACTGCATTCTAAATAGTTAACCTTATATTCACAGAAAAGTATAGCTCTCAACCTTCACCAAAGATGCTTCTCTTTGGAATAGAGAGTTACAGAAAACCATAGCTGGTCAAAATACAGAGGACAACTGATCTATAACCCAATTCCTGTATCTAAGGCTCAGGAAACTTCTAAGAAAAAAGGAAAGAAAGACTTCAAGAGCCAGAAGACCAGGAAGTCTGTTGTCAAACTGTAGCTCCTAGAAATGACAGGGAATCTTCACTTATGATACCTAAACAATATGGCTACCTAAACAAGATCTGAACAAGAACAAGACCAATAAGCATGCTAACGTGAAAGGAAGAAATCTCATGGGACATCTCTAGACAAAGAACTAAGTAGTCGGGCTGGAGACATGGCTCAGTGGTTAAGAGCACTGATTGTTCTTCCAGAGGTCCTGAGTTCAATTCCCAGCAACCACATGGTGGCTCACAACCATTTGTAACCCATTTGTAAACATCTGATGCCCTCTTCTGGTGTGTCTGAAGAGAGCAACAGTGTACTCAATCAATCAATCAATCAATCTTAAAAAAAAAAAAAAAAAAAAAAGAACTAAGTAGTCTTCCTCCCATAAAGAGGGCCCCTAAAATTGAATATCCAACACTGTATTAGTTACTGTACTACTGCTGTGAAAAGACATCACAACCAAGGCAACTTGTATAAAAGGGAGACTTGCTTACAGTTTTAGAGAGTTAATCCATGATTTTCTTGATGGGAAAGACAAGCTTGGTGCTGCTGCAGCAGTAGCTGAGAACTTAATATTCTATCTGTATATAGGGGAGAGAGAGAGAGAGAGAGAGAGAGAGAAAGAGAAAGAGACAGACAGAAACAGACACACAGAAAGAAGAAACAAGGCACAGGGTCTGATATGGGCTTTTGAAAACTTAAATCTCAACTCCCATCCCTCTAACACAGCCACATCTTCTCAAACAGTTCTACTAACTGGGGATTGAGTTTCCTATGGGGGTCATTCTCATTCAAACCACCACAAACACTAAGTGATCAGCCCTGAAATCACATGCACACAATACTCAATAGACTTAGCAGGCTTCATGTATATATTTACACATAAATACACATGCACACGTGTGCACACACACACATATACAACACAACAACAACAATTAAAGGAGGAGGCCAGGAGTTTCAGGGGAAGTGGGGCATGGTAGGAGTTTGAGGAACAAAATAAAATGAATAGACTGCTATAATCACATATTAATGTAAAAATGTCTATAAAATTAGGATCACAGGACTGAGCAAGGTGACACACACCGTTAACCCAAGAACTCAGGAGGCAGAAGCAGGTAGATCTCTGTGAGTTCAAAGTCAACCTCACCTAGTGAGTTCCAGGATAGCTGGGGTTACAGAAACCACGTCAACCCCTCCTTGCAAATAGAATCACAGTTACAAGAAAACATACTAAATTATGTATTACAATTGCAAAAATTTATACTTCACTAATCTGGAAATTCTAAATGCAATGGATGAATTTCTAGTGTGTATAACCTACCAAAGTTAAGCCCAGATTTAATAAATACGTAATTTAAAAAGATCTGTAACTAACTAAATTAACTATTTCAGTGATGCTGAAATAGTTAATTTAAAAAGATACTAATTGCTTTGCTAGATGGCACTTCCAAATGTTTGTGCGCATACCCAGGTTAGTGTTGCTCTCACCTTTGATCACGGCTTTTTTTATGGTGGAAAAAAGTCAACGCAAATTTGTAAGCAAAGTGCTGAGTGAGACATCTCTATTGATTTCCTACCTTAACCGCCTCAACCCAAGGCTCAGGGATCATTGCAGAAGAGGGGGTAGGAAGAATGTAGGAGTTGGAAGATGTGAAGTCTTATCCCTCTGAATGAGTGATACAGAACTGTACTCATGAACTCATATCAAATGTTACTGTGTAAGATCAAACCAGTCAGTATTCCAACATGGGCTACAGGGTTCAAGAGGTCCTGCCCCGAGCTGAAGAGCAGTTGATGTCTCTTGAAGAAGGGGGACTTTTCTTCTAGGGTGTGGGTATTAGTAAGTCACATTTGCTCCAGTGGATGGTTCCATATCCACGAACATGTAGGCAGCACTCACCACTCAGTGGGTTATTTGGGGGTGGGAGAGAAGACATGATGAGGAATGTGTGTGTGTAAACATTGTAGCCTAGCTAGACAGTGGTGACCCATGCTTTTAATTCCAACAGGTGGAGACAGGTAAATCTCTGAGTTTGAGGCCAGCCTGGCCTACAGAACTAGTTCTAGGTCAACCAGGGCTATGGAGAGAAACCCTGTTTTGAAAATTAACAATAAAACAAAACAAACAACAAAAATACAATGTATACTTCTATGAAATCCTCAAAGCATAATTTAAAAATATTCTTTAAAAAGAAAAACAAAGAAACAACAACAACAAAAAAACAAGAAAACAAAAAAACAAAAAAGAAAGAAAAGAACCAGAGGGGCTTATGGTAGAAGAGGCCTGTAACCCTAACCCTGAAGAGGAAGATACAGAGTGTCAGAAGTTTGGAACCAGCTTGTGCTATAAAAGGAAAACATATCTAAAGAAGAACAAAAGTTAGAACATAATTCTCTTTTGAGTGTGGGCTAGATTTCTAAGATCAGGTTATCACATGGTATTGTAGTATCCACCTGCTCTTTCTGGGGTTTATCCTGGAGAAGCCAGCTGCCATGTGGAAAAGGACCCATAAGCTACACTGTGGAAAGGGCCATGGGATGGGAACTAAAACCTCCAGGTAACAAATCATGGAGTGTCCACACAACAGGTCAGTCATAACCAAACCTCCAGACCGCAGCACCCTAAGATGTGATAAAACAGGCCGACCTAGAACCCAAGCTAAGCTGTTCCCAAATTTCTGATCTAGACTATCACAACATACTAGGTTGGCTCCTGAAACCCTGACAAGTGGTAGTGAGGAAATGGAGACAGGATGGACAAAGCTGGGGACAGGTTTGGTATGCTAGCAGCTCAAGCAACCTAAAACCTCACAGTGTTTATTGGGTACTGCACAGAGGGGAGGGAGGAAGTCCTGTAGGTGAGCAGCAAACACCAGGAGGAGGAAGCTACAGTTGGCAACTGTCCACAAACACTAATACTCAGCTTCTAGAGGAAAACTTGGGTATTTCTCTTGAGCCTCACCCAGGTAAAGCTCTATTACACCTGGGGATGAGGCATTCCTTTCACCTGGCAGTACCTATGTCAGCAATACATATTTATTCAAGACTTTACTTATCCAGGCCCTCCACCACTCCTCACACTGCACAATGGTGAAATGAATGTTTTTAGGCAGTTCCAAGAGTGACTGCTACACAATAGTTAACTACACAGGTAGAGGACCTTTAGGGATATGATGGTAACTCATCTTACCCTAAAAGGAGGGGTGGTGGTGGTGGAGTGGTTGAAGAAGGTAATTAGCTGTAAATATCTAACAGATGGTATCTTATTCACTAAGTGCTTAAAACTAGAGTTAAATGGGTGAACACCAAGCAGGAGGAACTGTGGTGGGCAAGAGGGCTTCCTGGGGGCCAGGTCTGTTTCTGCATAGCTGCAATGGGTGTATCTCAGAAAGGCACAGCCCCTCTAGACTGCCTCTTGCTGCTGCTTTACCTTCTCATGTTTGTCATTGCTATGTCCCTCCTGTATGTGTGAATGAGCATGGGGAGGCCCTCACTGCCTACAGTCTGGCGTGATTGTTTTTTGGGAGAAAGTCCACTCTGTTGTACAGTTTTCCTGCAGATCAACATGAACTTTCATAAAATAATATTGTTTAGATAATGATTTTTACAAATCCCTGATTTAAATAGTTATACAAAGTTAAGATAGTTGGTAGAAAGTTTAATTATTTATATTTTTTATATTGTTTTGCCAGAAATATAATAAAGTACAATGTGCCTCCTCCTTGTAGTGAGTCTGCATAGGTTAGAAAAGAGTACAGTAAGCTTTTATACATTACAAGCACATAATTGTACTTGGAAGAGAAAATAGACTTGAAACAAGTTAATGAACAAACAAAAGATTCATTCTAGGTTGGATCTGAGTTCTTGTGATCTAGGGATATGATCATAGGT
The DNA here is from genome assembly GCF_900095145.1 of Mus pahari. Taxonomy (NCBI): domain Eukaryota; kingdom Metazoa; phylum Chordata; class Mammalia; order Rodentia; family Muridae; genus Mus; species Mus pahari. Next base: position 9,687,620 of record NC_034609.1, read on the forward strand.
TTCAGTGTGCAGCATGAAAGAAGACAGGATTATGAACAAAGAGTTAAGTAATTCTGTAAGAATAGAGTCAATAATTAGCCAGTTTAGCTGAACAAGACTTCAAAAGTAAGATGTAAGAAGATGATTTGTTGCTTGGTAAATACAAATTGTCAGCTAATCATTAGGAAAAACTACTATAGACTTGGCTTGCATAAACTTTGTTAATCAATGACAAAAGAATTATTGCTTCGGGTTTATGATGAATTGGAGAAAGATGGAAAATGTTCAGCTAGGTACGAGTTTCAAAAAAGTATATAAATCCATAATCCTGTAGTAATCTGTAGGAATATGTTTTTGTGGTGGAAGTTTTTGGAGAATATATAACTAGCGATTTTTTGTCTTAGGTGGTATTAACAGGCTAAGAGAAAAATAAAGTTGGTAGAGTTTGTTGGAACCCTGTTTCTTGTACTGTGTGCATGTTAGTGTATGATTTCTCCCTTTTTCATTGGTCCCAGAGAATTAAGTTTTGCTCCCGCAGAGAAAAAGTCTACTGAGTGATTAATCACTAACTCCATGCCTCCTTCTTGGTTTATTTAACCTGTCAAAACTGGCCTTCAGCATTAAATAAGAGAATTCAGTAAGCACAAGACTACATGGCAACCACTCCACAGGTAATCTACTAGTTTCTTTCATCAATTGTACAAAAAACAAAGATAATCCAAAATTGTTAACAGCAACTTTATTATTTCACTGATGAAAAAGTTGTAGTTGTGATGCATTTCACATAAATTTACAATAGTGGAGGTTATACATAAATTACATTAAGTCACAAAATTTCTATTTTATAGAATCAAATTACTTTGATGTTTCCAGATGATGGCATAGTTCTTAATGGATAGCTGAGTCCAAATATGCAAAATATAGCTTCTGCTTCTGACCATGGTGCTTTAAAATTCATCAACATGCATTAATATATTCTAGTTGTAGGGAATATATTACACATAGGCTTTATCTTGCATTCAGGGAAAGCCCAAGCTGAATTTCACACACAGTACTCCTGTCCTCTAAAGTAACCTCAGATAGGACCAGAGAACAAAGAAACAAGTATGTTTGGGTTAGTATTCCCCATTAATGAAGAAAATAATCAACAATGCATCAAAATAAAAATAAGAAAGGAGAGCTCTATTAGTAGCCAGAATAAGTGGATTTTGCTTTCAATTTTCACGGATCACAGAAGTTTAAAGAGCAGATCAGTCATGCTATGTGGGTGATCAGACAGACTTAAACAATTATGAAGTGAGTTAAGGTCCTGAAGGTGTCTGGAGGTGCTGGGTAAACACGTCACAGGTGAGGAATGGGAAACCTACCTCAGCATTTCTGAAAGGCACAGTCTATGGAGGGGAGGCCTAGTTAAGCCCTTTCTGATGTGCAGAAAGGAGTACGCTGAGCTGTCTTCTTCTAAAGGACGAGACCCTCATAGATTGGCCCCTCGGACTCTGGTGATTCGCGTCTTGAGCGCAAGTGCTCCAGTGTGTTGTGAAAATGCTTGTTGATTTGCTCTGTTTCTTCACTGGACTCAAGATTTGGGAGATCTTCTCGAATCTTTTGAATAAGTTGGTTCAAGACTTGAATTGTTACCTACAAAAAGAATAATTGTGTAACAGGTATGTATCACAAAGGAAAATTTAGCAGCACTGTTTTAAGGAACTTGTTTTATTTTCATCAAATACTTGAGTAATTATGAAAAAGAGATGAGAATATGATTTTGAGTTTAAGCAACATCTATTAGCTATTCATTAAGGAAAAAAGTAAGAATTGTAAAAACTTAAAATATAGAGCAACATAAACCAGCAAAAGAACAAAAAACTAAACTGTATTTAACTTAAAAATCTTTTAAAAATGTATTTATTTCTATTTTATGTGCATTGGTATCTTGTCTGAATGTATGTCTGTGTGAAGGATGACTGTGTGAGGGTGTTGGATCTTGGAGTTATAGACAGTTGTGAGTTGCCATGTGGGTGCTGTGGATTGAACCCAGGTCTTCTGGAAAAGCAGTCAGTGCTCTTAACCACTGAGCCATCTCTCCAGCCCCTGACTTAGAAATCTTAATGATTGTCACAATGCTATAAATGGACAATGCCCTTAGGAATGACTGAACTGCTACACGGTGACAAATCAAGCCTACAAGTTGGCAATATGTATTTGGTATTTTGTTGATTGTACAGTCTGTATAAACAGAAAAAGATTCTGGATAATGGAAATAGATTGCAGGTAGACTAAGCAAAGTTAGATTTTCACAAATTAAAAGTATCAACTCTACAGAAAGAGAGCGATTTCACTTACCGCATCATTTTCTTTTTCATAGAAATAGATGTACCTGTTCAGAATCTCTATAAAGAGCTGAACTTGTAGTGAGGGATCCATGCACTGATTTGCTATTTTTAGCGCCTTCTTTAGGCACTCCATGACCCTTTTACCTCCATGAAGCTAAAATAAAGGGCATGAAAATATTAAAAGGATTAAGAAAGAAATATCCCATTTTATCGCCATCAAAGAAACACAACACTCTAAGGCTCTTTTATGCTGCAAAGAGACCCAACGAAACCCTAAACCAAAGCAACTGTATTTAAAAACAGAAATGGTGCCAGGTGTGGTAGCAAATATCTAACTTTAACCCCAGTACTCGGGAGACAGAGACAGGTAGTTAGTTCAAGGCCAACCTAATCTACATAGTGAGTTTCAAGACACCCAAAACTACATACAGAGATTCCAACTCAAAACAAACCAAAAGAAAATTACAACTAGTAGTAAACAAGCTGTAGTGACAACTTTGGCATTTTGGTTTCTTAAAAAAAAAAATTACAGAAATATTTTAAGAATATGTTTTGGTTTTAATCCCAGATGTGAGATATGAGGGTCGCTTCAGATTGTCCACAGCAGTTGACCATGATTTGCCTTGTGCTGTAGCAGGGATGTGATTTTGCCAGCTGTAGGTAGTTTCTGCAATTGTGTGATGTTTGGAATGCTGGGGACTTTTGAGAGAGTTAATAAATGCTAGGGATCGGAGAGGCAGGGTTGTTGTTGGTGGATTGTTGGTTGGTTGCTGTTGGTCAGTTTATTAAGTAGTGGTGACAAAGCAAAGACCACAAGAAATTAGATATCCTTATAGCAAAGATCAAACTTGCCCTAAGGAACCCGACTTCCCTCATCAGTGGAAAGTAGTCTAACTTGCCCCCTTTCCCCTCTATCCTTTTTTCTCTCTTATTTAATGTTAGGAGATTGAAAGGGTGAAAGGAAAGGGCAGGGAGAAAGGTGGAAGAAAAAAGAACTCACAAAGTAGCAAATACCAGCTACAACAGTTGCTGTAAACATATCCTTTTTAAAGTAGACCCTTTATACCACAGGGTGAAATGCTAACATCATGACCCATTCATTTCCTCTAATAAAGTAAAGCAATTGTCTTTGTCAGATTTTCAAGCTCCCAATGTTTCACTTCCAAAGCACAATGACAGGTGACCAATCCCTGTTACCAATTCTATCTCCTCTAACAATCAAGAGGAACCTTACCTCTTCCCCATTTTTGTCTGTGTTTCGGCCAGACCAAAAGAGATGTGCACATGTGCTCACGGCTCGGCCTTGATCTGGTTTTTTCAGAAGTTTTGATGCAGCAAGTGCACACTGAGTTCTCAAGGGCTCATGATTCTCTTCACTGAAGCATTTCATCCTCTCAAAAGTACCAATGATCAAGGTGATAGCAGCCAGCTGTGCTTTAGAATCACTGATTTCATCTTCATATAGAGAAAATGCCTAATATACATAGAACAAAGAATATTCAGGAACCAACCATGAATAGGAGCACTTTCCAAAGTTCTTCCAAACCCCATTCTATGAGATGGTCCAAGTGCCATTCACAATAGTGCATGGTGTACCTTTCAGTAAAGAGGCACAAACTACAGTCAAAATGGAAAGGCTGATAACAGGTTAAAATTAAGAAACCTATTCCAACTTTCTTGAGCTGACACTTCTCAACTGAACTAACCACAGAATGCTTTGTTCATGAAATACTTTCACAGCTACCCGCTAGTAAATCTTGAGTTTCTTCAGTTCCTGGCAACTCAACAATTTTGCTACTCTACAGAGGCAATGTGACTACCATAATGAAGAGATTCCCACACGGTCAGATAGATTTAGTCATAGATTAAAAGATAAAGGAGAGTGCTTGGCATAGTAGTGCACACCTTTAATCCCAGCATTGAGGAGGCAGAGACAGGTGGGTCTGAGTTCTAGATCAGCTAGGTCTATATAATGAGACCCTGTCAAAAAACAGTAAACTAGTTAACACCAAGTGCATTCCCTTAAAAATAACAGACCAGTGACTGAAGCCAACAAACTGGATAGGAAAACCCAAGAAGGAAGAGAGAGCTCACCTGGGACATAAATTCATATGCTACTGTTTCATGATTTTCAAAGCCAATTTCTCCAGCTGCTAATGCTCCTTGAAGAAAAAGTCTCAGTGGCAATTCAGCCAGCTCTGCTTTAATCAAAGCACTAATAGTCTGGTGAGCAAATGAAAAAATCTTCTGGCATTTCTTTTCCCACTTGTCATCCTGAAACAGGAAAAACCTATCAAGTCCAAGGGTAATTTGTTCATTCTACTGAAAATTTCTAATAAAACCTCTAAGCAAAAGTACTGAATCTGAAGTCAGTTTCTCTGTCATTTTTCTTTTCCCTCATTTATAGAACACAGAAGTAAACTAAGCAGGGTATCTCCTTAAAAACTAAACCCATCTAAAGCTGCTGCTTCTGTCATTTATAGAGAGCTGATATGTCTTTTTATGATTAGAAAAGCAATACATCCCTAAATTGAGGAAAATACACACACACACACACACACACACACACACACACACACACAAACCTTAGAAAATACAATCAACCCTGGTAACACAGTTGCTAATGTCTTCCTGTCCAATTTTTTAAAAATGTAAATATAGTGGAGATATTTGTGTATAGTTTTGTGATCTGTTTGCTTTAAAGCAGAGCGCTGAAAAAAAGTTAAAATTGGGTTCATATTACAAATGATTTGTATGTAACTTCCTGTCAAGACAAGTTTTCTCACAATACTAAGTTATTATTATTTTAACAAGGAAGTATTCCTTCAACTCATTTATAATCTAATTGGTTATACTGTCCCCCTTTAGAAAGTATCTATGAAACATATAGAAGGTCAGAATACATACAAAGCTTTATTAATACCCAATTATGTGCCAAGTGCTATGAATTAGCAGGTACAAACACTTGCCATAAGTCAAATAACCTGAGGTCAATCCTGGAACCCCTAAGGTGGAAGGAGAGAACGGACTCTATAAACTCGTCCTTCCCCTCCACATGCACACCACAGCATCATCCCAGCCCATTTATTATACACATAGTAGTAAAACACATAATAAAGTTTTAAAAACTTCCATGATTATCTCTTAGTGTAAGATCTTAAAAGAGGAATTACTGTATTTATAACACTACAGTTACACATTGGCAGCATACTAAAAATGTAGTAATTCACATTTCTACCTCTATTAGATTATATTCTTAACATTGCCATTGCTAAAAATTATTTCTCTTTTCCCTTTGGCATCTAATTCCAGAAAATTGTAAATATCAGTGAGGTTAATAACTTTATCATGCTATACCATGCAAACTTCTATAAAACTAGTATATTTTCTTTACTTTTTAAAGATGATAGTAAGACTTGTAACAAGGATTAAATACAATAATCCAAGTATGTAATCCTTGTTACACTAATTGCTACTTGGGGAGGATGTCTTAAATTTTGTTTTCCCCTTTACTTTTTTGTACTCAAATTTTTTTCATCTGATAACATTCCATACAATTTGCCAGCCACTGGTTTACTGCTGACAGTTTTAGATTAGACATGTGAGATAAGTATTCTTTCAGTAACTGGTTTATTTTACTCAGCATGCTGTCTTCCAGGACTATCTATATTGTCACAAATGCTAGAGGTTCTTTCGTTTTATTCATTAGAATAATGTTCTAGAATATGTATGCACCGATGTGCATGTATAATCATATTTTCATTATCCATCATTGAGGTGACTATACATGGTCACTGTAAATAACGCTCCATTGAACATGAAAGTGTACAATCTCTCACTAACAAAAACTGATTTCACCTCCTATGGATATTTATCCAATAATGTACTCTACCACTGAGTTACACTTCAGCCTAACAATTTTAGGAGTTCTCCCCTCCCCTCCCTCCTTCCTTCTTTTTTTATTTTTGAGACAGGGTTTTTCTATGTGACAACTCTAGCTGTCCTGGACGTTACTTTGTGAACCAAGGAGCCCTCAAACTCAGAGATCCACTTGGTTCTGACTCCTGAGTGCTGTGATTAAAGGTGTGTGCCCCATGCCTGGCTCACACTGTTTTCAATAGTGACTGCACTATATTTATATTCTAACAGTGGTCCCTTTTCACCACATCATGTGAGTTTTTTGGTTGTACGTGAAGCCAAGGACTAATCCTAAAGCTTTGTGCATGCACAGTAGGTAATCTATCAGTGAGGCTGTTTCCAGCCATTCTCCTGTCTTTTTGATGTTAGTCCACTAAAGATGAGTCATGTATTTTCATTTGTATTTCCCTCGTGATTAATGTCACTCAGCATATTTTCTGAGACCTACTGTCATCTGTATGTGCTCCTTGGGAATATTTCTACTTTGTCTATATTAGTTTATTTGTTGTTTTGGAGACAGAGACTCATTATGCAGTCTAGACTGGCATCATCTGCCCATTTTTAGGTCCAGTAATTTATTTTCTTACTATTGAACTGAGTTTCTTATTTTGTTTTATGGGGTGTTGATATTTATTTTTATTTTATGATTACTGCTTTACTTGCATGTAAGTATATTGTATGCATGCTTGGTGCCCATAGAGGTAAGAAGGGAATGAAAAGATACCTCAAACTGGACTTAAAGATAACTGTAAGCCACCATGTGGGTGCTAGTATTCAAATTCAGGTCTTCTGCAAGAACAATAACCACTGAGCCATCTCTCCAGCTCAGTGTTCCTTATTTTGGCTATAGTCCCTTATAAAATGTATGATTTACAAATTTTTGTTCCATTCCATATACGATCTCATTGCACGGCTGTTTCCTTTGCTGTCAAAACTTTTTAGTTTTATACAATCTATTTGTCTATTTTTACTTTTGTGACTTATGCTTTTAGTATCCCCTCTCCCTAAAATCAATAACAAGACCAAGGTTTAGTTCCTTAATTCATTTTGAGTTCATTTTTTGTGCATGATATGAGATAAAGAGCCTAATCCATTCTGCTATAAGTGGATATCCAGTTTTCCAGTCCCCTTCATTAAAAACTGTCCATTCGGGGCTGGTGAGATGGCTCAGTGGGTAAGAGCACCCGACTGCTCTTCCGAAGGCCCCGAGTTCAAATCCCAGCAACCACATGGTGGCTCACAACCATCCATAACAAGATCTGACTCCCTCTTCTCAGGTGTCTGAAGACAGCTGCAGTGTACTTACATAAAATAAATAAATAAAATATTTAAATCAAAAACAAAAACTGTCCATTCCCCTTGTGTTTCTGGAATAGAATAGGAATTTAAAGAAGATGGGGCAGGGTGGTACATGCCTTTGATTCTGGCACTTGAAGGTGGATATGATCTCTTCAGTTTGAGGCTAGCCTAGTCTACACAGAGAAACCTTATTTCAAAACAACAACAGAACAACAACAACAAAAAAACCCAAACAAAAACAGATAATCTGATCACTCATGGTTTTCTGGATAACTCCTCAGTTCCATTGGTCTATTTGCATATATTTCTATTAGTACTACACCATTTTGATCATTATTGCTTCATAATATGGCTACTTTTATTGTTATAATGACAAATACCTAGTTATAAAGTGCTAGAAAATAGAACAGAAGCTATCCTGACAAAAACCTGGTATATAAGCTGGTAAAAGTATTAAGATAAAAATGTTTTTAAAAAATTATTAGAAAATCAAGTTTACTGAGCTTTATTCCATAACATAAACCTGAATGTTCAACTTCCATGTATATGAGACTGAGGTGTTTTCTTTAAAATTAAGCCACTGAAGACAAGCCATGATTATGCTTTAGAAAGAAAAAACTCATAGAATAGTTGCATGCAATTCATATCATTATTCAATTACAAGCTTTTTGAGAAGTGATTATACAATGCTGGACCTTATCACTAGGCAAAGTTACACTGATTCAGACCCTAAGGAAAAGTTTTAGCATCAATTCAAACTGATTCAGTCTCATACTTCCAAGTGCTGTTATGTGATTTCTCAGCCAGTGTGTAGTTCACCAGCGTCAGTTAAAATCAGCAAAGGGTGAGTAAAGAATGAATCAGGAGTTCCTGAAAATGGGATCTGTTAGCATTATCACTCATTTTGTGTACTTGAGCTTTTCTACAACTTAGAAGATACAGTAAAGGAAAAGGAGAAATATAGTGACAAATTTCAAAGTAAACCTACCATTTGAGAATTCTCTTTATATCGAAAAGCCAACTGGTAAGCTGCAAATACCAAAGGTGGCAGTGTGAAGCGAATCCGCTGATTTCCACCAGCCCCAAAATGTTTTCGTGCCGTATTCAAAATCTGACAAAGAAAAAATTTTAAAATAATTTTCCATGCTAGGATTATTTGTTTACAAAATTACATGGGAACTCTATTCCATAACTTTATTCCAAACTGCTACTGTTTTATGATAGATCAGGTTTTACTGAAGTACACACTTCCTATATTAATCACTAAAATACTAACTCATTTTATATATAAGCAAATTGGAAGCTTACATAAGTAAGCTTACATAAGTATTACTAGCCTTAGGTAAATAGTCAAGAATAGATATGTGCTCTTTTCATACACATGTGTACAAACTATACCTCATTGATAAAGAATGCAGGCTGATGAAGCAAAACAGACTTACATGTAAAAGTAGATTCTAGTACTGTTTATTCTTTATTGCTGCAGTGTAGCAATCTGCTGAAACATTCCATCCTGGAGAGAAGCTCCTAAGATTCAGGAAGTAAATAAACTTACAAGTCCCAGATAGCTGAAACTTGTTTCTCAAGGAACAATAAAGCGTGCTGGTGGAGGAGACTGACCAGCAAGGCTTCTTGGAGGAGCTTCTCCAACATGGAAGCTGACTGCAAGGTGTGCAGAGCTCCCGGACTGCAGCTTTTATGAGCTGTCACCTGTACCAGAGTGGGATTTTCAGTTATACCATTGTTTTTGAGATAGCCTTGTTCCTGTGAATAACCCCACTCTCTTGCTGCCCTGTAAGTAATCCTGTAAGTAATCCCAATAAAATCACTCGTTGGCCAAACTGAACATTCTGTGGGTCTGAAATCTCTTCCTAATAGCAGTGAAGAGATGTCCGAGTTGCGTCTCCCAAGGTTAAGTCTCACACAACTGCCTTCCTCTTAGCACAAATTTCACTTGAAAAATGAGGTAGCACACTCCTATAAAACTGTTGGGAAGATTAAATGACACAAAGTTTCAATTGTGTCATCAATACCTTGCACAAAGTATGTGCTCAGAAAAATAGGCAATTATGGGAAAACAGCTGTGGTGTGTGTGTTACAAGAAGTAGCAGAATCCCTCCTAAAAGTCAAGGCCCTAACTGAGCTCAGAGATCCAGGAAGCCAGCTATTTGGGGATTGCAGAGGCAAAAAGTAGCTGCCTCAGAACCTTATGGTTGCAGAAAGAGATGACAGACCCCACAGTCTCCAAAACCAGAAAACAAACAAAAAAACAGTTTATTTAAGGAAACCAGCTAATTTCCTCTTTCCACCTTTCCTATCCTTAGCTTAAAAAAAACCCCAGCCTACGGCTACATGTAACCCCTCATTCTATTGAACTCTGACCACTGAGTGACTGGGGCCTATGCCATGATTACTTGGCCAGAATTAGAGAAACCACTTTTCTGGAATTAAATAAAGACTGTTCTAGCTATTTGGGGTTGTCTAAATTCTAATCTTTTAGATCTTCCTATAAACTTATTTATTTATTTATCTTTACAGGTAGATCAAACTTCCTAAAAGCACATTTAAATTAAGAAAAACTACAATATAATTTAAAAAGCCATGTGAAACAAATGTATGGTTGGTTCAGAAAGAAAAGAAGAGAAGAAAAGGAAAACCAAAAGATTGGGCAGATGGTTCAGTCAGTAAAATGCTTCTAGCATAAGCTGAGTTTTAGATTCCCAACATCTACATAAAGGCCAGGCGCAGCCACGCAACTGCAGTCCCAGCACTGGGAAGGCAGAAGCAGCTGACTCCATGGAGCTCACTGAGGAACCCTGACTAGAAAATACAATGGAGAGCACCTGACTTGATGCTGACCTTTAACCTTCACGTGCACCTACGTAAACACGCAAATACAAACACTAAAGAATTCATGTAAATACAGTATGTAATATATTTGGGTCTTGTGGATTTCTTTGATATGGAAACATACAAACATAACCAATCAGCCACAAATACTATCAATGTGACAGAAAATGAGAGCAATCCCCCCACCACACACACACACAGAGGGAAGAGCGAAGAAGGGTAGCAACTTAAAATACTTCAGTATTCACATACTGTCCTCATCACATAGTGCATAGAAAACTCTCCCAAAGTCAAATTAAAGAAATCAGCCTTTTAAATAATCCACTACCAGATGCCAACATACCTACTTAGGTCACATTTAAATCTTCATTTCATAAAGATTAACTGAGGACTATGATAAAAGAGAAAGCTTTGATCACTAAACTTAAAGTCCTTCATACATTTTCATCTGACAAATAAATATCTTCCTATCAGACTTTATGTCTCATGAAGTTTATTATGATAAACAACTACACATTCTAAACGCACTACACTGTTGAAAAAGACACAGAACACAGAATAATTATGTAATATCCAACTAAAGGAAAGCAAGCTTTTCTGCAATTCTCAGGTTTTCAAGAGAAGATGGAATACCTGACTTGCTCTTCACAAGTGCCAACAATTTAACTACTCATTTATACAAAAATAAAACCCCAGCTGTGCACGGTGGCACACACCTGTAATTGTAGCACTGAGGAAGCTACAGCAGCAGGATCATAATTTTAAGGCCAACTTGGCTACAGTGAGAACTTGCCTCAAAAAAACTAAATAGGTAAATAATTGTTTTTAAGGCCATGAACTTTAATTCAGTAACAAGTTTTTTAACACCTTAAACCAATGCAAAAGCTGCATTAAACCATTTTAAACACTTCTCTGCTCATTAAGCATGATGAAAGGTTACAGTAAGAGATAACTCATACCAAGTACTGCTGATCAGGATCATCAGAACGTAGAAGATGAATAAATCGGCCGACAAGGCTCTGCTCATCAGCAAAGTCTTCTGGATCAGGGTCTTCCACAGGTTGGTCCGGCTGATCCTGAATCAGTGTGGACACCAGACTCATTATGGAATCTACCTGCAACACAGAAAGTAGAAAACATTAGCCTATCACTGTCAACAAAAGGCAACAGTTTGTAAGTGTATACATAATAAAACAGTGTCAGCTGTTGTACTGTTTATACTAACTTTTGTAAAAAAGTTAGTGTAAACAGTTTTACCCAGCGTGAACCTTTTAAGCTACAGTAACAACCAGTTAGACAAAACTAGCCCATTGGTACAACAGTGCAATGAATGTTTTAAGAATAACCAATGGCTTTCTACTTGGACTTAAGGTTTGTTCCACAGGGTGGAATTCATGCCTGGTACTGGTACTGCAAACCTGGCAAAGAACCCAAGGATTATGAAGAAAGAGGTCTACGGCAGAATCTACTACTATTATTTTGCTAAGTGGACATAATAACAAACTGTCTTCTAAATACCCTCCCATCCACAGATTATTATAGCTTTCTCCCTTATCAATGATGCTTCTTTTTGCAGTGGATAACAGTTAACAGAACTCAAAGGGTAGAAAATAAATGACTACGGAGTGTTAAGTCCTAAATAGCATGTCTTTAGCATATCCTGCCCAACATGGCTCAGGGAACATTGAAGAGGTGACAGAAAGATTATAGCCAGAGGTCAAGGACTACTGCAAAATAGCACCTTCTCACAGTGGCTGTGATTGCCTGCCCAAGATCAAGCTAGTCAACACTGATCCTGAATAGAGAAGAAGTTCCCAAGGAGCCAACCCTAGTTGAAGAGCTATTGGCAAATACTGGCTACTGAAGGCAGAAGAGTCACTTTCTATGGGGTACAGTCACTGGTAGGTTGCTTATACTCCCAGCAGGTGACCCTCTTCTACCCATTCACATATGGGCAATAATAATTGAACTGAACTAAAAAAAAAAAAAAAAAAAAAAGGAGGAGGAGGAGGACATAAAATTGGGAGGAAGTAGGGGGACTGTTCCAAAAGCATTGAAAAGTTGATAGAACAATGTATACATTTATGGAAAAAATCTGAAAAGAGATATGCCAAATGTTAATCAACTGTGGTTATTCTCCTTTTGGTGAAATCAGAGGCATTTAATAATTCTTTGTACTTCTCCAATTTTTAACTTCTATAACAAATAAGCTATTCATAGTTTTTATTACTATGTTACCTCCTTCATTTATGACCAGTCTACAGCTCAATGTCTAAAATCCTAATCAACCATATTTTCTATTTCCCTAAAAGAGCATATCTGTATTCTCTTACCTGGTCCTGAGAGACGATTTCTGTGTTATAATCCAGAACATTACTAAGCACATAACAGCTCATGCTCTTTCTGGACTCGTAGTCAAAGTACTCAAAAAGTGGGTGGAAATGCTTTAACTTTAAGACTGTTAAGATATTGTTGTAAGTATCAACAGGTATCTTCAAAAGTCTGGTAAGCTCCTTTGAAACTGCACTACTGGTAGCAATACTACAAAGAGAAAAACAGAAACCCTTTCATGAATAAAATTCATCTTTATAACAGAGCACTTGATTCACATTTTTAAAAAAATCTTTATTTACCATCTGTGGCAGGCAGAGAAGTTGGTCCCAGGGTCATGAGAATCAGATAACTGTCTATGTCCCTTACTGGCTGTAACACTCAGGACAGCAGGCTCTGCACCTCACCTGGGCAGCAGGGTAGAGGTGATCCTGCTTCCAGGGGTTGCTGGTGAACCAGCCCCAAGGTGGAGAGAGCAGGAGAGACCTCAGGATGATAACCCACTCCAACATCTACCGCACTGATGAAACTACTGGAGTGCATGAAGGGGCCCTATCCCACAGATCCAAAACTACAAGATCTCCATGACACGGGGCAACAACAGGATATCTGAGAGGAGTCCCAGTGAGGCAGCCGAAGCCAGAGGCCTTGGACCACGCCAATGAGTCTTTACAGTGAACATTTGCAAAGAAGTGTGGACAAAAGGGTACACCATGAGATATGTATACACTGTTATACACTACAGCTTCTAAGAGGTTTTTTTCCTTCATTGGGGAGAGGACGCAAGGGTGGAGGGAAGGGGAGGAGGAGATGAGAGGGATTGGGGTGCATGGTGTGAAATTCACAAGGAACCAATAAAATGTTTTTAAAAATTCATTTACACATTTAAAGAAATAGGCCGAGCAAATTGAGAAAATAATACACTTAATCTCTTCTATTTCAAAATGATCTCTCAAGACAAATATAGTCAGGTCTGGCTCACTCTTGGAGGGATAAAGGGTAACACAGACATCGTTTAATTTTCTCTCTTACTTATGTTAGAGGTCTGTACTGTTTGTCAGTTCACAAGAAAATGGAAATAACTAATAAAAGGGGGTAAAGGGTTAAGAAATATTCCTGTTGTATTTGAATCAATGGGTAGAAACTAGAAAAGAAAAATAGTACCTAAAATAGCACCTAAAAATTACAAATAACTTAGAGAAAAGCAGGAAAGCAGGAAACCTACTTTAGAGACTCAGGAAGCAACTGTTGGGGAAAAGATTAGCATCAAAATGCCTAAAGTGAATCCTAGTACTCAAGGAAATAGAGGCAATAGGAGATCTCTTGAGTTCTAAGTTCCAGGCCAGCCTGCTGCTCTACAGAGCAAGTTCCAGAATAGCTAAGGCTACACAGAGAAACCCTGTCTCACCCCCCCCCTCAAAAAAAAACAAAAGCCCAAGTGACCCTTATAGGGTACCACAGATCTAGGACAGTATGACAGAGGAAGAATCCAGTGTAGGGAACATTATTCTTATCCCAAAAGTATTAAAACCAATGCTCAAATAAGAGAAAAATATTTAAATCATTTTGTTACATTTCAAATATATACACATGCCCCTAATTTTCCCAATTTAGTCATTTGCAGGAAACCTTTTTCTTTTTTGCAGGGGTGGAATGGGGGGGAGGGGTTGATGATGTTTTCCTACTAGTTTAAAAACTGGCTCATTCTTGAGGCTGAAGAGATGGCTCAAAAGGTTAAGAGCACTGGCTCTTCTTATAAAAGACCCAAATTCTGTTTCCATCATCAACATGGCAGCTTTTAAATGTCTGTAACTTCGGTTTCAGGGTGTGTCAGCCCCCTCTTCTAGCCTCTGAAGGCACTAGGTACACATGATGCATATACAACAGTAAAGACAAAACAAAACAAAAAACTAGCTCAGGAAGCAATTTGAACTGGAGACACTGAACCTGGAAGACTCTACAGACCTTACAGGGCTCTACTTCCCTATTTTACACAAGGAAGTAAGCAGCTCGCAAAACTTTCTACCCTGTTTAGTGCCACACAGGGAAAATCTCAGCATATACTTCAAACAAGACAAGTGCTAACATTTCAAAGAAACTGAGAAAAGAAAAACTAACATAATGCTAAGAATTTTTTTCAATGTTATAACTTTGGGGTAGACAAGATGGCTCAATGGGTAAAGACACTTGCCACTAAACCTAGCAACCTAAGTTCTACCCGTAGAACCCATTTGAAAGAGACAAAGAGCAAGTTTTCCTCTGATCTCCACATGTGCATATGTTCTAACTCCCTCCCAACAAATGAATGGAGTTTAAATATTAAATATAATTTTGACTTACTGTTCAAGGTTAAGCTTATTGAATATCTCCACTGTTGTTTCTAGAACTTTATCAACATAGTCCACACGATCAGGGTAACATTTCATAGCAAGATTAATGAGAGAGACTTGTAAAGATACAACATCCTCTGATGGCATATCTTGTCTGGACTGCAATGTATATAGAAAATCATATAATTTATTTTAAACAATTACAAAAAAAAAAAAAAAAAAAAAAAAGTAAAGAAAAAAAAAAAAAACCAATAGAGAAGTTTCGAAGTCAAGAACTTAGAGAAAATTCTATACAAACCTGTATCACTGTAGCCACCTGTTGTGAAAATATGTCAAAAAGTTTAATCTCAGCTGGAATTCCGGGTCCATCTTCACGATGAGCAAATAAAGCTAATCTAAAAAAGAAAAAATTTTTTTTCTTTTTTTAAGATACAGAGATCTGAGCAGTGGGTTCATTTTCTCTTTATTGCTTTTCTGTATTTTCTGAGTCTATTTCTTAGAACATTAAGAATGGTTTTTAAGGGCTGGTGAGATGGCTCAGTGGGTAAGAGCACCCGACTGCTCTTCTGAAGGTCCAGAGTTCAAATCCCAGCAACCACATGGTGGCTCACAACCATCTATAACAAGATCTGATGCCCTCTTCTGGAGTGTCTTACATATAAGCTACAGTGTACTTACATATAATAAATAAATAAATATTTAAAAAAAAAAAAAGAATGGTTTTTAAGATTATAACTACAATACCAATATATTACTATTACTTTCAGGTGAATTAAATCCCAAACAAGACTTTGGAAATTTAGCCTAGATGCGTAGATAGCATAGTGATCAAAGGAAATTATTTTAACAATAAATGCTACTGTTATTCTATGGAGGGTGGGGGGGTGTGTTAAAACAAGAGCTACAATGTATGACTTTTTATTCAATGTCTTAACTAAAGTTCTGTTAATGATGTCTTATTCCATTGGCAATCATGTTTACTTATTTATTCACTTTCTTTATGTAGTACAACCTAGCCTAGAATTCACGGTACTCCTGTCTCTACTTCAGAAGTGCTGGGGTTTCAGTCATGTGCTACCACACCCAGGTTAAGTAAATAGAGGCTGTAGAGATGGCTCAGTGCTAAGAGTACTTACTACTCTTGCAGAGAACCCAAGTTCAGTACCCAGCATCTATATGAAACTACTAGAAATAATGTCAATTTTTATAACCTGCATCTTAAGCTATTCAAAGTTGTGCATATTGCCTTACCTGTCAAGGTCAGAACTGCACCTACATTTTGTTATGCAGAAAAACCCACCACGATTCGGATTGCTAAATGACATTACTCCTACACAGGAAATTCTGGTTAACCATCTTCCTTTAAGAGTTGGCCCAATAAGCATGCAATGTATGCTGTCCAAGACAATCTGAAGAACTCTGCTTTGTTAGTTCCTAGACCTTAAGACTAGTAACTTAGATAGCTTAATAAATATATATATATGTATAAAATAGTCTGCTGAAATAAATCTTTGGTGTTATTTCTAACTTCATAATGATATATGCTCACAGCAGGATATATTATGTTATTATTTATCATGTAGCAAGGCTACCAAGCAGTCATTCATTATAAACATTATCAAAAGCCAAGTTATATGTACATATACGTTATGCATATATATGTATATTTATATAGATATGTTAAATATATTATACATAAACACACATATATTAATATGTAAATATATAAAATATTAAAACTACATTACATTAATTTTTATGTACTTATGTGTGTATATAAATATATACTTATACATACACATACAAATACTAAAAAGTTTTGCTTTTAAATCTTGGAGTGTGTGTGTGTGTGTGTGTGTGTGTGTGTATAAATACAGGTATCTATGGAATCCAGAAGGAATGTCAGGTGCCCTAGAACTGGAGCCGCAGACAACTGTGAGCCATCAGGGTGGGTGCTGGGAACTGGACCCAGGTCATCTTCAAGAGTAATATGTGCTCTTAACTGTTGAGCTAATCCCAATTTTTATATTTTATCAATTAAAACCAATGGCTAAAAAAACTATACTTAGGGGGCTGGAGAGATGGCTTAGCGGTTAAAAACACTGATTGCTCTTTCAGAGGTCCTGAGTTCAATTCCCAGCAACTACATGGTGTCTCACAACCATCTATAATGAGATCTGGTGCCCTCTTCTGGTGTGTCTAAAGACAGCTACAGCATACTCATATTAATAAATTAAAAAAAAAAAAACTAAAAGGGATCTACTAAAAATGTGATTCTTAAAAATTCTTTATGAAAATGTGATAGCAGAATGATTACTTAAGCATTCTTTTTTTGTTGTTGGTGGTGGTTTTTTTTTCAAGACAGGGTTTCTCTGTATAGCCCTGGCTGTCCTGGAACTCACTCTGTAGACCAGGCTGGCCTTGAACTCAGAAATCCGCCTGCCTCTGCCTCCCGAGTGCTGGGATTAAAGGCATGCGCCACCACGCCCGGCTTGCTTAAGCATTCTTTTTTTTTTTTTTTTGCTTACACATTCTTAATCATGCTTATGTTGTTGCTAGTTTAAAAAAACTAAATCAAGTAAGTTACTACTGAAAGATAACTTACATAATTGTGAAAAATTCTGTTCCTCAATAAGCTTTGGACAAAGAAAGGTCTGCACAATAATGTCTACACATACAGTTAAACAGATTAAAGAACTCATTGTAAACTAGGTATGGTGACTCATGTCTAATGGCAGCACTTGATCTAAGTCAAGAGAATCAGAAATTCAAGGTCATTCTCATGTACTGGACTACATAAAAAACAAACAAGCCATATCTATATGCCTTCAAATGAAAAGGTAAACATTCGGGCTGATGAGATGGCTCAGTGGGTAAGAGCACCTGACTGCTCTTCCAGAGGTCTGGAGTTCAAATCCCAGCAACCACATGGTGGCTCATAACCACCCATAACAAGATCTGACTCCCTCTTCTGGAGTGTCTGAATACAGCTACAGTGTACTTACATATAATAAATAAATAAATAAATTAAAAAAAAAAAAAAAAAAAGGTAAACATTCACACTTAAGTCAGGCAATCACTAACTAGATATTGAGTGCTAAATTATCTATAGCAAAATTAGGTTAAAATCAGTACTTAAAGGAATCACAGAAACAAATGATTTGTAAAAATGTTATAAGTTTCTCATTTCCATTTCAGAGCATTTACCTTCCAGTACTGAGCAGTCTTACCTGTCAATTAAAGCAATGATTATGTTTTTCACATTTACATTTTGGTGTAATTCAGCACAAGCTCTAAGAAAAGGATTCAAAGTCTGGAGATGAAACTCATCAGGAAAAACCTAAAAGTCAGATATGATTAATCAATACAAGGAAAAATCTTCACAAAAAATTCTGATTATTATGAATGGTATACAAAATCATTACTTATAGAAAAAAAAAAACCTTTAATCTTAGATAATTAAAATCAAAACCAGAAATATTCCATTTCCAGCATACAAGTAAGTCTAATAAAACATAGAAAACTCAAGTTTATTTTCCTACATTTTTGAGAAAACAAAACAAAACAGATTATACTACGACCAAGTTTGAAAATGAAAGTTTTCCATTCAAGAAAAGCTTGTTTTTCCTAAGATTTTTTTCTCTTTTTCTGAGACAGTTTAGGCATGCTGGCCAGGTCAGCCTTCAATTCAGGGCTTCATGCTCATGAGTAGCTGGCACTACAGACCATGTAGTGGGCTTAGAAATTTTTTCCCCAAACAAAAATGAAGATAAAAATCCTTTTAAGAATTAATGTTCTCTTACATACCTGAATGATACACTCCATGAGATACTCCTGAGCCAAAGCATCTCTACAATTTACAACTTGCTCCAAAATGCCTGTTAAAACAATCTAAAAACAGCAAAGAAAAAAAGGTAAGCTAAAAATTATTTTTAAAATTCCAAAGTACTCCTCTAGCAATACACTGAACATGAAAATCATTTTATATTGCTTTCATCCATACTTCAATGTTCAACTTTAAAAAATAGCTTATTATTAAATATAAAGATTTTGTTACATAAAAAGGGTTTTGGTTTTTTTTTTTTTTTAAACAGTTTGTGCTTTTTTTGTCTGTCCTAACAAGATCATGAAGATTCCCCTTGTGTTTTCTACTAGAACTTTTAGATTATACTGTAAGTAAGTCCCTGATCTGCTTTTCTAGAGCTGTTACCCTGTGTGAGCAATGGTCAAGACATAAATGTTTCTTTGCTTACACATACTAAGTAGATATTCAACTGTTCCAGAGTAATTTATTAAGAATGTTACCCCGGCAGGCACAGTAATTCCAGCACTCACAAGCAGATCTCTGTGAGTTCAAGGCCATCCTCATCTACAGAGGACAACCTAATTTCCAGGACAGCCAGGACTAGAGAGACTGACCCTGCCTCAAAAGACAAACAGTAAGTTGGCCTTTGCACCTTCATAAAAATCAACTGCAGGGCTAGAGATGTAGCTCAGTTGGCAGAGTGAATCTCTAGGACTCACAGAAGGATCAAAAGTTGAAGGCCATCCTTGACAACAAAATGAGTTGGGGGCCAGCTTGGACTACCTCAGATCATCAGGGGAGAGGGAGAAAGAAGAAAAGGGGCCAATGTGTGAGCCAATAATGGGCAACTAATCCCAGGACTGACAAATCTAATTCACTCCTGAATTTGGGGGGTTTTGTTTCATGTTTTTGGTGCTATGGATCCAAATCCAGAACCTGAAACATGTTAAATAATAGCCAAATGAGCTATACTTTAAATTGTCAGTGGGACCAAGCCCTGCCCCGCTCATTTTCTTTATGTTTTTCCTGCTTTTACCCTATATCCATCTAGTTTACTATTTATAATTAATAACTTACAAAATTCAAAAATACCATCTAGCCTTTTACAGAAAAAATTTTGTTGGGATCTGGTTAAACACACTGGATGCTCTTCTAGAGAACCTGGTTTCAGTTCCCAGCACCCACGTGATGCTCACAATCATCTGTAACTCCAGTTCCAGAGCATTTGACACCCTCTTTTTGCCTCTGGGCACAGACACACATGTGGTACATAAACATACATGCTAGCAAAAAAAAAAAAAAAACCTCCCACATATTTTTTAGGTCTTTAGAAAAGCATGCTGAACCCTACTTTATTCCCTCCCCTTCACTGACTTATGTGTCTGTTCCTTTCATCTTACTCTTCATGCTTCTCTCCACTGGGGACCTAGTCAGGGCTTCTATTGCTACGATGAAACACCACAACCAAAAAGCAAGCTGGAGAGGAAAGAGTTTATTTGGCTCACACTTTCAGACCATAGTTTATTACTGGAGGAAGTCAGAATAAGAACTCAAGCAGGGCCGGGACCTGGGTGCAGAAGCTGATGCAAAGGCCATGGAGGGGTGTGCTTATTGATTGGCTCACGGCCCCTGGCTTGCTCAGGCTGCCTTCTTATAGAACCCAGGACAACCAGCCCAGGGATCGTACCACCCACAATGGGCTGCACCCTCAAGCCCCCATTGATCACTGAGAAAATGCCATAATGCTGGACCTCATGGAGGCACTTCCTCAACTGAGGCTCCTTTCTCTGTGATGACTCTAGCTTGTGTCAAGTTGACATACAAAAAATACAGCCAGCAAAACTGGTGTATGTCAATACCACAAATCTACCTTCAGTTCAGTGAGAGTGCATTTAGGTCCTTTTGTCCTAGTCTTTCAAAACTGTTGTGGGTATTATAGGTTCTCTTCTCTTTCTCACTTATTTTAGAATCAGTTTATTGACTTTATAAAACAGTCAGAGGTAGATATGACTGAGACTGCAAAAATCTACAGCTATATTTAAGTTAAACTGCTACCTTGACAATACTGATTCTCTAACCCATAAACATGGTAGTACTTTTTTTCGAGACAGGGTTTCTCTGTATAGCCCTGGCTGTCCTAGAACTCACTCTGTAGACCAGGCTGGCCTTGAACTCAGAAATCTGCCTGCCCCTGCCTCCCAAGTGCTGGGATAAAGGCGTGTGCCACCACGCCCGACGGTATTACTTTTAACTAGATCTTTTTTTAGTAAAAAAACAGAAATATTTTTCAATTTAACAAAAATACATTTAAAATAAGATTTTCAGTTTATATCTCACAATGTAAGAAAAAAATAACAACAAAAAAGATAAGAACCTGTTTGTAACGTTCCACATTTACACCTTCCAACTGACTAAGGCGCACCAAATTTGTTCCCACTAAAATTCTCAGTTCTTGTCTCTCTCGTTCTCTTTTCTCTCTATCTCGACTATGTCCTTGATGCTGCATCCGCACCCAGAGCTTATTCATTTCTGCAAAGTTGAGTAGTACAAAATCCATGGAATCACTGATATCACCGGTTGTTTCTTCACTGCCAAGAAAAAGTTAGAAAAATCTTTATACACATGACAGGATCAATTTACTCCTCCTCCATTCATTTCCTTCTTACTCTACAACTAACTACTTGTGCTTCAAAAAGCCACTTTCAACTTCATTTCATTTGGCTTAATGTTAAAATTCAAGAATAGAGTCTAGCATAAAAAATAAACACTAGGGGAGAATACATTTAAGGGGCAAATCACTTTCCATGACTCCCTGTGCTGAGCTCATTGGACTTTGCCCTTACGGCAACTCACTAGACTATAACAAGATGTGCTCTATTTGGCAGCACACATACTAAAATCGAAACAGTACAGGGACTAGCATGGCCTACAGTGACAAGCCATCCATAAAGCACCACATACTTTAAAGGGAGCATGACAGGGCTTCACACGGTGCTGGCAGCTCATGTTACTCTTCAGCTACTACATTCCTTACATGAACTCAAACATGCATGATGACCCAGCACCAGTGAAGAGGAGTCAGTATGGAGGACACTGCACTCCTGAACATGATGGCTTCCCAGCTCCCACCATAAAGAGTCCAACTACAGCAGAATCATTCCATATCCTGACAAAACTAATGTCCAACAAAAGGTAACCAATTAAAAAACAAAAATTAAAAAATCTTTAAAAGACCCCAAAACTTGATATTTGGTGTAAACTGATAACTGCCATTTTATTGTTAGATATTTTAACTTCAAATAAAATATGAGCTTTATGAATAAAGAATGAAGACCTTATTTTTCTACGTCTTCTAAGACAGGAAACTTAGTTTTTCAAATATTTTACTGATTGCCTAATGTTTAAAATTCACAAATTATAATAATAAAAACAACATCATCTTCTTTGTATACTACTAAATCTTTTATGTATAGTTTAGTATAATACATAGTAGTAGTAGTAGTAGTAGCAGCAGCAGCAGCAGCTGTAGTAGTAGTAGAGTAGTAGAAGAGTAGTAGTAAATGATTCTTGGCATAATGACACATGCCTGTAATATGGACATTTGAGAGGCAGGAGGAGGAGGATTACATGCTCAAGGCAAGCACGAGTTATACAGTGAGAATCTTTTTCAAAATGAAAAGGAATGGAGGGCTGGTGAGATGGTTCAGAGGGCAGAAGCACTTGTCATGTAAGCCTGGTGGTATGAATTTGGTCCCAGAACCCATGTAAAGTTAGAAGAAAAGAATCAACTACACAGTTATCCTCTGACCATTACATACACACCATGGCACACATTCATACATGCAAACACATATACATCATCATCACACACACACACACACACACACACACACACGACAATGTATTTACAAAGGGATTGATGCAGACAAAAAAAAATCCCTACTGATTTATTAGTCTTAGAAATTTAAAAAACAGATAAACTTAAAATAAAAGGAAATTATTAGTTTTTCAATCTAGGGATCCATCACATAAAAAGTTTACCACACCTAGCAGCAATCTGCCATTGCTGGGAGAAAAAGGTGTCATGGATTTTAATGCTAGAATGGAGGCCAACAAAAGAAATGGAGCTGGGTGTGGTAGTGAATGCCTTTAATCCCAGCACTTGG
>NC_034609.1:9710681-9717409 GCF_900095145.1 Mus pahari
TGAGTTCAAGGCCAGCCTGGTCTACAGAGTGAGTTCCAGGACAGCCAGGGCTATACAGAGAAATCCTGTCTCAAAAAAAACAAACAAACAAAACAAAAAACAAAAAAAAAAACAAAAAAAAGAAAGAAAGAAAGAAAAGAAAAGAAGAGAAGAGAAGAGAAGAGAAAAGAAAAGAAAACAGAGGTCTCTATAAACTATTTTTAGTTTTCCCCCCACTAGTTAATACCTTAAAAGGCACACTTACAAAGATTATCCAATATAATGGGAAAATGTTCTAAACTATATTAGATGCCTGCAATACCATCATTTGAGAGTCTGCATGCAAGAAAGCTACTGAAAATTCAAGGCCAGCCTAGGTTACAGTGAGTACCTGCCACTCAAGGCCACATAGCAAAATCCTGCCTTAAAACAACAACAAAAAATTAAAATTTAAAAAGCAGATTTTCCAGAGCTGGGCAGTGGTGGTGCATGACTTTAATCCTAGCAATTGGGAGGCAGAGGCAGGCAGATTTCGGAGTTCGAGGCCAGCTTGGTCTACAGAGTGAGTTCCAGGGCAGCCAGGACTACACAGAGAAACCCTGTCTTGAAAAAACAAAAAACAAAAAACAAAAACAAAAACAAAAAAAAAAGCAAGCAGATTTCCCAAAGAATTTTTCTAAATATATAATTGAATGTGAGTACATTTTGTCTCATACAACACACACTGAATTATATATCTCAATGAAAGTTTAGACACAAATTACTGACACCCATGTTCTTATTTCTGTATACTTTTCCCCAATTTTAAGACATTTTACTATGGGGTTGGTGTGGACACTACAACTAAACCAAGATTACTTACTCTGTTGGCTCTCCTTCATCAGGTAGAATGTTCCTAGTACACTGAAGAAGGTAATTTCGAAGAAACAAACCCCTTAGCGGATGCTGCACACCACGGCACATTTCTACCAAATCTTTCAAAATATCTTTCCTGGATTGAGGAAATGATTTGACATATACAACTCCAACTGTGATCAAGAGATAACTAAGAGAAGTAAAAAATTCATTTGATTAGAGACAGAATACGTGAAAACTTGACTGTATTCAAACACACTACAAATATATTAAATAAACAAGACAGAAACTATATTGTTTTAAATAATATTCTTTATGGGGAGAAAAATCACCTAACTTTAAATATAACTACAAAAACTATTTAAAAAAAATCACTGACTGATTCCAGTGGTCAGTCCCCTCTTAACTTATAAAGAATATGATGCATGATACCTATCTGCTAACTGAAACTGCAGCTAGTATGTACCATGACTTTCCCTTATACATATACATTTATAAATTTATTAGTCAAGGTGATTAACCACAGTAACTAACACAACAGCTGTAACTGTATGTTGTCACAAAAGATAACATAAGTGAATGATGTCTCTCCTCTATCCTACTATGCTGTTTTCACCATTCTCGCAAAGATGTGAAATGATATACTGATTATGCTGAGAATAACATAGTGAGTGAACATGGGGTAGCATTAGGCTATCTCAGCAGCACAGCTATTCCAACAAGCAAGATGTTTACTAAGTGACTAAAGGGTAGATAACATATACAATATGCTCAACAAAAGGATGATCCACACCCCCAGTGGAACCATAAAAAGTTTTTACCAGGCTACTTACAATAGTGCAGAAATTGAAACTTAATTGCTTCTAGCACTGTCCTTCTAATATTCTAGACTATGATGACCATGGTTGCTTGTGGAAATTGCTACTCGTTTTTCCCTTTATTTTTTTTTTTGCAATCTTTTTTAAATTAATTTATTTATTATATGTAAGTACATTGTAGCTGACTTCAGACACTCCAGAAGAGGGCGTCAGATCTTGTTACGGATGGTTATGAGCCACCATGTGGTTGCTGGGATTTGAACTCCAGACCTTCTGAAGAGCAGTCGGGTGCTCTTACCCATTGAGCCATCTCACCAGCCCGTTTTTCCCTTTTTGATTTTCTCATATTACTCACTTGCTTTCTTACTATGCTGGCCCAGCTAACTTAGATACTTGCTATGTAAACCAGGCTACTCTTCAACTTGCAGCAATGTCTCTGCTGCTAAGCACTGCCTTTTAAATAAAGCCAATGTTAGCTAGTCATGCTGCCTCATGCCTGTATTCTCAGCATTTGGGAGATTGAGCCAGGAGATCATGAATTCAAAGCAATGAGATGCTGTCAATAAAAAAGGGATGATTTATAAAAAGAAAAAAATATATTATTATAAGGCAAGAAATGCAAGTATGAGTTTTGTTTTTGTTTTTGTTTGTTTGTTTGTTTTGGTTTTTTGAGACAGGGTTTCTCTGTGTAGCCCTGGATGTCCTGGAACTCACTTTGTAGACCAGGCTGGCCTCGAACTCAGAAATTCGCCTGCCTCTGCCTCCCGAGTGCTGGGATTAAAGGTGTGCACCAACACGCCTGGCTAAGTATGAGTTTTAAACTAGCATTAACTTTTGTTGGATGAGACTTGACCACAACACAAAGCCTAGAAAGTGTGGCTATAAAACATGTTAATTACTTACAGCCTTGGAATAATGTTTCCAGCATACTGTACAAGTTCATAGAGATCTGCCACCTTTCTTCCTTTAGCAAATTCATCAGTCAGGTAGACCTCCAAGTAGTGCAGTTCATCAGAAATAGCCATATCTTTTAATTATGATTAAGGATTAAGAATGAAGGTAAATTAATTAAAAAAAAACAATAAAACAAACAAAAACAAAAAAATATTTGCTGCAACTACTGTTGGAATAATTAAAACTTTTAGTCTAGGGCTAGTGACCTTGCTCAGTAGTGGAAGCATTTACCTCTTACAAGAAAAGCTTTCTATTTTGATTTCTACTACTGACAAAAAACAAAACAAAACCACACACTTAGAATGCCTGGCATAAAGGTCCATGGGTACAACACCAGCTACTCATGAGAATGCAGCTGGGAGGACCATGAGCTCAAAAGAAAACACACTTATAAGGCACTTTATATTTAGATGGATGTTAAAAGGGAAGAGAGAATTTCAGTTGGCTTTTATTACTTTAAAATAAAGATTCATTGGACTGTAGAGATGGTTTAGCAGTCTGCTGCTCTTGCAGTGGATTTGGGTTCAGTTATCAATACCCACATGATATGACAGTTCAGAACCATCCCAGTTTCAGTAGATCTGATACTCTCTTTTGACTACCCTGGGCACCAGCTACATGCATACATATAATGCAAACAGCCATACACATAAAAATAAATTAAATTTAAAATTTTTTCAAGCTGGCTCATGTCTGAAACCAGCACTCAGGCAAAAGAATCATAAGTTCTTCCACACCTGAGCTATACCATAACACATTGTCTCAAAAACAAACAAACAAACAAAAAACCAACCTCTGAGCTACTTGGGAGACTAAAGATGAGGATCAGCTAAACCCAAGAATTCAAGAACGACCTCATTATCTTTAAAGGGGGATTGAAGGGGAATGCCAGGCATGATGGCATGCACCTGTAATCACAGCACACAAGAGGCAGATACAAGAGGTTCACTGTGAGGCCAGGGAAGGCTACACAACAAGATCTTACCTCAAAAACAAAAAAAACATAAGAAATGCCACTTAATGGCTTCAATTTTTTTCAAAAATTAAGAGCAATCTATTTTGAGAAACTTAAACATATGGGTATGGATTTAGTTCAATTGGCAAATTGCCTGTCTAAAATTAAGGTCAACAGCCAACACTGCAAAAAAAAAAAAAAGAGGTGGTGGTGGTGAAGGAAGGATTATTCTTAGAAAAAAGGGGCACTTTTCTCATTTAACATATCTGCCTGGAGAACTATTTTGTCTAAAAAAATAGAACTGACCTCACACATTTTTAACAAAAAACAAAATGCCAGGCATGATGGTTCATCCCTATAACCCTAGCATTCAGGAGGTTGAGGCAGGAGGACTGCTGTAGGTTTGAGGTTACCTTGGGCTAAGAAATAAGCATCTATTTCAGAGGAGGAGGGGTGGGAGGGGAGCACTAGTTGCTTTTCCAAAGGACCTGGGTTCAAGTACCACCACAGTGGTTTGCAACCATCTGTGACTACAGTTCTGGGGAATCCAATGCCTTTTTTTTGCCCTCTGTAGGCACTAGTCATGAGTGTGGTTCAGACACATACACACATGCAGATAAGACCAGATAAGACACTTATAAAGTAAAATAAATAGATCAAAAAAATAAAATAAAACCATAGAGTATAAATAAAGGCCTTAAAGGCCCTCCCACTCTCAAGTTTTTTTCTCACTTTTTCTTAATAAATCTGTATAGGTTCTGCTTTAAATACAAATCCAGTAACAACAACAAAATTGGCCTTATCAAGAAAAATAAATATAAGTCAGGTGTGGTGGCATATGCCTTTGCTCCTAGCGCTCAGGAGGCAGCGGCAGGTGATCTACATGCGTTCCAGGACAGCCTGGTCTGCAGAGTGAGTTCTAGGACAGCCAGGCTACATAGAGGAAACAAAAACAAAAACAAAACAAAAAAAAAATAAACCAAACAATAAATAAACATGGCCCAAGTGTTTATCCTTCAACAGTGAAAGGATACAAAGTTCATAGTAACTCTTTGGTGACAGCATAGAAGTCCGGAGTTCCCCAAGCATATTAGAAGCATGTTTCAGAGCATCCATCAGCTTGTTTTTGTCCTACAGAAATACCAAAGAAAGAAAGAAAGAAAAAAGATGAGAATGCTTAATTTAACTAAACATTGATCTTGGTTGTATTTAACCAAACACCTGTTACACAGTTTTAAGAATCTACAATACTTAATCACATAAAAATCAACTTCACTTTATTGAAAATTTAAATTTGAAAAAAAAAAAAAAAAAAAAAAAAAAAAGCCTAACTCCTCACCAGGGCTATAAAGCTTGCAAGGCTTCCATAACTAAGGCAGTATAGAGTAACTTCAAACTTTTCAATCTCTACAAACTAGGAAACTAGTTCCAACAGTCCACATTCAACCTGCAGTCAAGAAAGCAGGCATGCCACAGCAAGACAACTATCCTAACAATGGCTTTGTCCCAGAGCTTCAGGCTCTTTGTAGCTTGTGCGGTGATTAGCCATGTAAGTCTCTCCTGTGTACTTCAAAGCTTCATAACCACCATATGCCCCACTTCACTCATGGATATAGACAATTTTTGAGACACAGTAAGAAACATTCTACATTCTCAGAAAGAGAAAAAAAACACAAGAGAAAACTCATTTTCTAAAACATTTAATTTTCCAATTTTATTGATAAGAAAATCAAAACAATAAGGCATAAGAGAATATTAAGATTTAGAAAATGTAAGACAATGGGGCTAACAAGATAGCTCACGAGCAAAGTGCTTCCTATGCAAGGGTCTGAATTTGAATCCCCACCACTCAGGTAAAAAACTGGGGTATGGCAGCACACATCTGTCATCCAAACTCTAAGGAGGACAACACAGCAGATCCCTGGGGCTCACAGGTAGTCTAGCCTATTCAGTGGACTCCAGATGAGAGATGCCATCTCAAAAAATAGATGGAAAGAGAGGTGAGGAAGGGCCACTGGTACTTAGGACCCTGCTGTTGTCACTCACCAAGATCAGGGAGGAAAATCAGAACTTAGAGCCCCCGCAGCAGTCACAATCTGAAGCCAGGTAGTGGGTAAAGGCTTAGTAACTCACTGCTGGTCATGATCTAAGGTCACAGAAGGTTCCCATTACTGGTTGCATTCGGAGATCAGAAAATGTATGGGAGCTTGGGACCCACTGCCAGTGGCACTCTGAGGGAACAAAGGGCTAGAGAGATGGCTCAGAAGTTAAGAGCACTTGCTACTCTTCCAGGGGACCCAGGTTTAATTCCCAGTACCCACATGGCAGTTCAAAGATGTCTGTAACTCCAGTCCTAGGTGACCTGACAACCTCTTCTGGCCTCTGAGGGCTCCAGGTACACATGTGGCTCAAAGATACACATGCAGGAAAAATACTCACACAAAATATAGTAAGACATGGATAGGGCCTAGAACTTTAGCATCACACCAGGCCACCCTGTAAGGTCAAGGCACTTGCTGAGATTCTTGCCAAAGCTAGTCTCTACCTAGTTCTATTTCCTTTCTGATGAGTGGATAAAGAAAACATAGCACATATATGCACAATTGAATTATACTCAGCTGTAAAGAAAGATGAAGTTTACAGGTAAATAGATGGGACTGGAAAAAAAGTAAATCATGCTGAGTAAGGTAACAAATATGCAGAGAGACAAAAACACTGCTTGCTCTTCTTAAATGTGGTTCTTTGCTTTCGATCTTTAGATGCATTAAACTAGGAATATCTGTAGATAGCAGAAACTAGAAAGAGGTTTTAGGGTAGTAGTGGGGGTAATGAGGTGGTAGAAGGCAGAAAGACCTTGAGGAAAGGGTGCAGCAGAACAAAGTAGTACAGAAGTGGAAAAGAATGAGAGGAATAGGAAAGATTTACATAAGGCAAGGGATGGGACAGGAGGGAAGGGTGAAGGAGGAAGCAGCAGCAGGATAGCTAACACTAAGGATGTATGAAGAAAGCTATATGGTAACTCGTTACTTATAAGCTTATTTAAGAATATGTAAGTCGAAGCCCGGCATGAGAGATGGCTTAGTGGTTAAGAGCACTGATTGCTCTTCCAGGACCTCTCCAGCCCGACTTACATATTCTTTCTTTCTTTCTTTTTTTTTTTTTTTTTT
>NC_034609.1:9718069-9726519 GCF_900095145.1 Mus pahari
ATAGGGGACTTTGGGGATAGCATTTAAAATGTAAATGAAGTAAATACCTAATAAAAATTGGGAAAAAAAATACAGGAGGCAGAAGTTGGAGAGGGAATGCGGTGAAACAGTCTTCTGAACCTGACATGGCCTCTGCACTCACTGCAGCTATAGATAGCTATACAGTATCGGATCTGTCTGTTCCACTCCGTATGGAGGAAGAGATCATAAGGTTCCACTGCTCACTGAGGGACTACAGGCTTTTAATGGGTCCTGGGAAAGAGTATGTCATAAGTTGCTCATGTTCTGGGAAATAACCCCTCACTCATACTCATGTAACCCTACATAATTAAACTAGGTGGGTCAAAAAAAAAAAAAGATATAACATAAAAGATATAACTTGGGGGCTGGTGAGATGGCTCAGTGGGTAAGAGCACCCGACTGCTCTTCCGAAGGTCCAGAGTTTAAATCCCAGCAACCACATGGTGGCTCACAACCACCCGTAACAAGATCTGACTCCCTCTTCTGGACTGTCTGAGACAGCTACAGTGTACTTACATATAATAAATAAATAAATCTTTAATAAAAAAAAAAAAGATATAACTTAAGAGGGAAAGAAGGGTTTTAGCAAGAGAGAAGGTAATAGAGCACAAAAATAACCAAAATTAAATTTTGTGTGTATGTGTGTGTGTGTGTGTGCACGCACGCGCGTGTGTGTGGGGGGATTGAAATTGTTAATGAAATCAAGAGAAACTGAAAGAAAACATCTGACATCACTCAACCTCTGGACTCCATATACATGCACAAATACATACATATACTACATGGAAAATGTAAGACACTTTACAAAGTAGCATCATTATTCCAGCAACTTATAGCTTAAAGTATCTGCCTATTTGGTTCAATTCTTTAAACTTTAACACACAGAATATAAAGTACTTACGCAGATTATTCCTATCTTTAGATAATAAAAACATATAAACAAGTATATATGTAATTTTTGTTTTTGCATTTTAGGGGTCTCACCACATAAACCAGAACTGGCTTCAAGTTCATGGTCCTCTTTTGCCTTCAGAGGTATTGGCCACAAGTATGTACCTTTGAGTACAGTTTTTAAGCTAGTTCCTACAATAAAAGTACATATTCACAAGTTCTCAGGATATTCAGGTGAAATAAACTTAGCTGAATAATTCAAATTGAGGCATTCAAATCTATTCATTCATTAAGTATTCACTGAACAGCCATTCTATATTAAGTTCTCCTCAGGTCTAAGGTATAAACCAAACAGGCTCAGATACTTAAATTAGATGTTAATATGCCAGTGTATAACTGGACAGACACAAAATTAGGAAGAAGCAGGGCTCTTTGTTCATAAGTATCAACAGTGCTAAACACAGATGAAGTTGAGACAGCTGCTGGTGGTGACCAGATTGACTGAAAGCAGAGATGATACATAATTGTACAACTGGTGATGTTTGCTCAGGAATTTACAGCATACAACTGTATCTTTCACATTTTCATTCTTACCAGGCATCTTTTCATCTGGAATGATTGAACCTTCACAGCCTGGATGGCTTCATCCAAGAGTTTTTCCTGCTCATCCTGGGGTGACTGCTGTGTTGTAGGCTAAAATAAAGATTTAAAAATACTTTCATTAGTGGCTCATAAGCACTTTCTCCTGTCAAGAAGAATTTTTAATTTCCATAGTTTTAGTCATAGTCCTTTTCTAAAACTTTCGCCTAAGGTTCTTTCTAACTTCATATCTCAAACAAATTTGTCAATTCTGGACTCAGCCCAGCATGGTGATGTATGCCTTTAATCCCAGCACTTGGGAGATGGAAGCAGGCACATCTCTTTGAGTTCAAGGCCAGCCTGGTCTACATTATGAGTACCAAAACAGCAAGAACATCCTAGTGAGTCCCTGTCTAAAAATGACCAAAAAATATCTGGCATCAAAGAAACCTGTGGTGGGAATTTATAGTTATGTTCTGCTAATATGCTGTACATCCAATTGGAACATAGCTGTAAAGCCAAACTTTTTCTTATGATAATTCTAGTATAAATTCAAAATTTTAATAACTTCTCTCTCCCTCTCAACTACATTCACCTACAATTTAGTCTTTACACCAAAGAATTCTGAGTTTATAAAAACACAGCTCCCTCCATCATAACAAAAACTAAACAACGTGGGAATAAAATAGGTAGAACTGTTAATGACTTAGAAAAAAGGTAAAGACGGTTTCCTCAAATACCTACTATTTCAAATATACAGATTAACAGCTAAAAACAAAGTAAACCTATTCTTCCATGTCATCAGCAAAACTCTGCTTATAAAATGAACTCATTCTCCTTGTTAAGTAGAATTAACCCATATTTCATGTTAAATATCACCATGTTAACATTACTTCCACAGCATGCCTAAAAACATAATTATAAATAATCACGTGTTTGAGATCCAGCATACACAATGTGTGCTTCATAAACGTTCACTACACAGATAGGCTGATTCTAGACCTTTCTGATCATTTATTTGATTAAAAAACAAAAAAACAACCAGCAAATTAATGGATAAGCAGTATACACACACAACAGACTATTGTTACTCCATAAAAAGGTCTCTAGTATTGAAACACTCATAGAAATAAACCTAGAAAACACTACACCAAATGAAATAAGTCTGACACAATGCATGCTGGAAGACTCCATTTATATGAAATATCTTAAACAGATAAATCATCCACAGATTTACTAATTTAGAAGAGGAATGGTGGGTAAACCACTGATTAATGATTTTCTTTTGAGGTAATGAAAATATTTTAGAACAAAGGTAATGTATTAAAACCCACTGACCTGTTCATTTTACATAAATTTCATTTAAAAAAATTTAAGACTAACTAGAGGAAAAGTACCTCTCTGCATAATGATAGAAAAAGTAGAAGGATTTACACGTAAACATGAAAAGTCATGTTTCATATCTAAGACAAGTATAAGATTAAATAACAACAAAAATCCACTTCTGAAATACAATGGTTCATAAAAATTAAAAGCTTTTGTCTTAGCTTCACTTCAGATAAAGAGAACGAGTAAACGAGCCATGCTGTGTGCTGTCTTTGCATAAACTAGTAAGATGAGTTTCCCACAACTATTTCTTTTCAAAATTCATAAAGGACTGAAAGGATAACCTGAGCTCAAGTCTTAGTATCCACACACTGGGTGGCTTGAAACCAACTATAACTTCAGCTCCAGGGAATACAACACCATTGGCCTCCACAGGCACCTGCAGTCACATGCTCATACAAATGAACAAATACACGTAATTAAAATCTTTTAATGAAAATACTTCAATATAGACGTATGGATTGTTTCCAGCTCTGGCTACTGTGTGGTAATAACCTATAAAATGGGCTATAAGCAATCACAAATTTTTGGTACAGGCTAGAAAAATAAAATAGCACACAAAGTTCTGAATGTGCATAGCACTCAATAATGAGTGCTCCATAAATGTTAGTTATTACTATATCTAGTTTGAGAGCATTTACCTCTACTGGTTGTAGGAACCTGTTTGTTAGTTAGCTTTCCCACTTATGAGCTGCATATGCAATATGACAATACAACATAAATTGTAAAATAAACAGAATCATCATGTTGTTGAATATGGTATTTAAACCTGATGAGAAAGCACAAATTAATACTTCAAGGAGAACTGAGGATAACAAGAAAACAGGAACTTTAAAATAATTTGGGTTGGGGAGTTTGTGTCTAGCAGGCTGAAGGTCTTGGGTTCAATCCCCAAGACTGCAAAAAAGAAAAAGTAAAGAGTCTGGATCCCATACACACAAACTTAGCAATACCCCAGAAACCCTATGACGGAGCATGCCATGAACATTAAATGGCAAAATTCTTTCTTTGTGCAGAATTTCTGCCCATTCTCCTCAAAATCTGTTTGTGTTACTCCAAAGTGTTTTCCAAGCTCCTAACACAACCTCTTTCCCACTACGAACCCAAAGAACTGTATAGCAGAATTTTTCAAAAGCACATCTCTGCCATTTATTTCTATCTGGTGTCTAAAACATTCTATAAAATTGAAAGTACACCAGAAGTTTGATTAATTGTACTGGACTCAGGATTTTTAGGAGTACAGTACAAATGATATCAACCCTTGCTCCCAAATGCAAAAGTGAGACTTAAAGGCTAACTACCTACTCAAATCATAAAACTGCCTATGACAGAACCGATACCCAGGTTCCATTTTCCAATAAAATTCACAGGGAAAACTGTTCCAATCTGGTTCCCCCAGCACATAAATAGATTTTTTTTTTAATTACATAAATAGATTTTATAGTGTATCCTCAAGTGATTATAAAACACTATGTCAACCAGTAAGTGTTGAAAAACAAAAAGTTAAACTTCACACCAGTCATATGCCAAATCTCAATTGTACAAAGTTCTGAGGGGGAAAAACATCTTGTAAGGCAATATATTATATTAAATACACATCAAATATTTATCCAATTATGGGAACAAAAGCTCAGAACTCAGCCAGCTAGGACCAAAGATGACATAAATACCAAGTTGATCGGAGTCTAGCAAGATCATCATAAACGTCCACTCCAAAAAAAAAAGAAAAAAAAATCAACAAAAAGATTTAATGCTGGTTTTTCCAATTAACACACTTAAAGTGAAGCATGTGCAGTGGCACATAGAATTATCAATGCAAAGAATGAATACTGAAATCAATAAAACGGACATAAGCATACCACATCCCAAACCACTACCTGTTCTATGCATACTACAGCAAATGCTCGTGTAATGCAAGTGACAACTTGCCCTGTGGAAAACAGACAGGATTCGAATTTTGCGGAAGTTCCTGTTTATAAGGCTAGTGCCACAAAGCTCCGCGACGTATTATCGTCGCGGAGAAACCTTTGAATGACTGCTTTCAGCAAGTGAGCTCGAATCCTCAGAGAACAAAATGCGGAACGGAGCCCTGTTTCCTATCTGATGGCTGGGCTCAGGGAAAGAAAGCAGGAGCCCTTCGGGAAACTCACGTGAGCAGGTCCCTAGAATTCGCTGACAGGCGCTGCAAGAGGAAGGGGGCTCTGCGGCCACGGAAGGCCGGGGACCACTGCGGCCTCCCTGAAGGATATTTCCAGCAGAGAAAAGGCAATGGGACCCCCGAGGACAGCTGAGCACAAAGCTGGAAATGCACCATCAGGGCGCGACCCAGCTCCGGCGCGAGCCCAGAAGCTCGGGGGCTCCTCGCTGTCCCAACTCCGCACAGACCCGGGACTCCGACTGTCAGAGGGAAGGTGGCTGTCCCGTACGCAGGCCTCCCCCGACACCCAGAACCTGCAGCCCGCGACGCCCCTGAGGGAAGCTGCCTGGTCTCGGGGTAACGACCAAATCCAGCGCCACCGCCCACCGCAGTCCGCCGCAGCCCACCGCGGCCTTCCTCAGCCCGTGCCCAGCCCGCAGGCCCAGCCCGGACCGGACCAGCCTCGATGGAAATGCAGGGCCCCCGGCTCCGCCAGCAAGACTCCCGTTCGCCGGAGGAAAGCGTGGACTGCGACCCGGCAACCCAGGCCCACCGCTTCCCCTCACTCACCATGGCGACTCCGGGGACCCACAAGCAGCAGCGCTCTACCCCGCCGGAGCCGCCCGCCGTCAGGTGACCGAGCCTTCCGAGCCCCGCCCTCTCTAGCCCCGCCCTTGGGTGGCAGCGGCTTTTCGATTGGCCCACTGAAAGTCTCGCGTGGTTTGTAGGAAAACGGTCAGACGGCGGTGAGTAGTGGACGGGGCGGGGCGAGACTAGTACAGCGCAGCGGCGAACGAGGGACAGCAGGAAGGGAAACCTTAGTTAAGGGGGGCTCCGCGGCCGAGGACGGGCAGCGAGAGACCCTTGTGCGCGCCCACTTCGCCTGGGCCCGCGCCTCATCGTGTGCACATGCGTAGAACGATGACCAGGATTGGTGTGTGGAACGGTCTCCACCTCTCGTCGCCACCAATCTGGACGCGCCGGGGGTGGGCCTTAACCCTCTGACAATCTGCGCGCGCACTTCGCTGGGCGCGCTTTTCTTCCAGCAATGGAGTCGGAGCTGGTCCGCCGCCTTGCCCCACGCCTCGGCCTTGCGGAGCCGAGTGTACTGAGGTGAGTGTGGCCGTGCGTGCGGGTACACGTCCCTGACTGCGGCCCCGGGTCCCTCCCAAAGCAGCGTCGGATGAAGGACTGGCGATGAGGGAATGACCGCACACTGGTCTGGGCGAGACTCGGGTCCAACATCTAGAAAAACCGTCGTTAGCTTGAGAGGACGTATGTAGTCGTCCTCGGAGCCCTCTAGCTCTGTTGGATGCACTGCGGCCGGGGAGGACCTCATGTCATTCCCTCAGGCTCGATTGGCTGTTTACAAGGATGAGCCAGTCTTGCAGGGCAGAGCCTGTGCAAATCACTGTAGATGGCAAGAGAATGGTACAGAGTGAAGAGCTGAAGTGACGAGCAGGGCGTAAGAATTCCAGAAAAGGCCCAGTGGCGTTGGGGCTGATTTATTAAATAGTGGCACGCATGGGAAAATATGGTAAGAGTGTCCCAAATAGCTTCCATTTTACGAAGCCCTTGAGATTGGGAGGATCGTTGGAGGATCTGTCCTAGGAAGTAAAGCTACAGCGGGCAAGTGTATAGAAAGTTCGTAGGCCTATTCCCAGGGCTACTGACCAGAAATACGATGGGACCCAGAACTGTTTTCACAAGCCGCCGAAACTGAGACCCAACCAGTCATTAAGGAAGAGAAAGAAAGAGAATTTGATTTTCTCTAATCTGCCTGCACCAACTCTTTACACTTGTTGAAGTAATGTAAGAAGGAAAGGTAATGTCCAAGGAAAGCACTCGGACACAGCTAAGTCTGGAGTGGTTTTGGTTCTATCTAAAGACCTTCCGCCTCTCCAAAGGATGTGCCTTCTAGGCCCCAAATGAACTTGCACAGTAGTTAGGTGGTGTGCAAGTCCACCATGCTGAATTCTTAGTTCTTTGCCTAAGTGTTGAGAAAGTTCTGCAGCAGTTTTAGTGACCGTACTGCCTTTCTAACCAGGAAAGCAGAGGAATTCCTGCGGCTGTCTAAGGTGAAGTGTGTCGGTCTGTCTGCACACAGCTCAGAAACCAGCAATGCTGTCATATGCCTGGACCTTGCAGCTTCCTGTAGGAAGTGCCCCTTGGATAGAGTAAGTTGGCGCCATAGGAAATTTGAGGGATCTGATGTGACCCTGAGGCTTCTTTGTTTTAATCTTCTTGGTGGCGGCTCTGTTTCTTTTTTATTATGATTATATGTGAGTACACTGTAGCTGTCTTCAGACACTCCAGAAGAGGGCGTCAGATATATGGTTGTGAGCCACCGTGTGATTGCTGGAATTTGAACTCAGGTCCTTCGGAAGAGCAGTCACAGGAGAGAGTTTTTAATCAAGTTCAAGGGTACAGTCTATCCTGACACAGAAATCAAAGCAACTTGAATCTACATGGCACCTACAGTCATGAAGAAGAAATCAATTAATCTTTGTCCCCAATTCAATTTCTCCTTTTTTTGTACATACAGGATCCCATTGCAGGAGATTTTGACACCAGAAATGGTCTGTCCACCTCAGTTAATCTAATCGGCATAATCTCCCATGGGCATGCACAGAAGCTCTTTTTCCAAGTGATTCTAGATCTCATCAAGTTGACAGTTGAGATTAACTCTCACAGTTAGACCAGGCCCTTGTCAAAATCCTTAATGTTTTAAAGTTAGAGTCAGGAAGAGTCACATGTTGAAACCAAATGTCAGTATTATTTACAAGATCCATGAGCTGCCAGTTTCTTCATCCATCAAATAAGGATAAAAAACATCTTTTACTGGATTATTATTCTGACTAAAGAAGATACCTATCTCCTTTATGTAATAGATATACACAGTACTTATGTCATAATGGATGTATTTATTCATTAAAGCTCTGTTAACTTTTCTGTTGCTATCTAACTCTTCAGTTGCTTTTACCCTGGCCTCAAGCTATGATACTCACTTTGTGAGTCGTAGTTTTGTAAACGAAGCACAACACTTTTCCACCCTGGAATGCTTTGTTGCCAAGTTCCTTTCTGTCCTATGTGACTCTACTTTGTTGTATATCTTTTATAAAGCTGTCCATGATTTCCCAAGATAGACTTGGTTTCCTACAATGGTGGATTATTCTGTTCTTCTCCCCTTCCAGATATACACCTTCCTCACCCTACACCCAATACTTCCCTTAATTTTCCTAGTAGTTTGTTTTGTGCAGCTGAGGCCAGCTATACTATATAATCATTTTTAAATTATTTGTAAGTGCTCTTGCTCTTCCCTTCCTGCTCCTGCCCTCTCCTGTTCCCTTCCCCCCTCTCTCTCCACGTGCTACGGCAGGTCTCTACTCTCCTACTTCTCTACTCCCTCTCTGCCTCTACTACCCTCTTAACTCCC
>NC_034609.1:9726785-9729889 GCF_900095145.1 Mus pahari
AAAGAAAGTTTCGGGATAAATAAAATTAGTATATAATTAATATCACAGACTGGAGAGGTGGCTCAGCCATTAAAGGCTAGGCTCAAAAACATAATTAACATACCTCTTAATATTTAAGAAGAAGAATACTGAATTTAAAATGTGTGTTTTTCCTTTCAAAGGCGTATTTAATTAAGCTCTCTGGTTTGAACAAGAAGATGTATCAGAGCTGTCTTAAATCTTTTGAGTGTTTACTAGGATTAAATTCAAATGTTGGAATAAGAGACCTCGCTGTACAGTTCAGCTGTACAGAAGCAGTGAACTTGGCTGCAGAGATACTGCAGAGGTATGTATAACTTCATAATACTTACTCTATGTGTATAAGTGTTTGCCTGCATGTATGGATGTGCACCACATTCGTGCCTGCTGCTCTCAGGTCAGTAGAGGATCAGGTCCCATGGACTGGAGTTACAAATGAGTGTGAGTTACCATGTGGGTGCTGGGAACTGAGCCCAGGTGCTCTCTAAAAGCACAAGTGTTCTTAACTGCTGAACCATCTCTCCAGCTCCTAAATAAATACTAAAAATGTTGTTAGCAGCAGTCAGCAAACAAGTGCTAACAATAGGTCAGGACAATTCAAGATAGGGGCCAAATTTTGTTTTGTTTCTCAATTGTTATTGCATTTTCAGTCCCTTTAAAATATTTTCCTGACAAATAATTTCACAAACATTGCTGTCTCCTAGCTACGAGTCTGGTCTTCCTGAAACACAGCGAGCAGATCTTGACTTGTCCAGGCCGCTTTTCACCACTGCCTCACTACTCTCTGCTTGCAAGTAAGAGCTCTTGGGCATTGCTTTATTGTGGTGGGTTTGCTTGTTTGTTTCTGCTGTGAGAGAGTTTTATGTGTAGTCCATGCTGGCCTGGAAGTCACTATGTATCATAAGCCAGCCTTAAACTCATGATGATCCTCCTGCTTCAGACTCCCAGATGCTGAGATTTCAAATGTGCGTGACTCAACACCCAGCTAGTCTAAGTGTTCTTTTACCATTGGGAAATGTTGCCAATATGTGAGCTTTTCAAAGAGTACTTGTAATTTCATTTTCTTCAGCTCAGCACATTTTGCACTATAAACCTGTAACACTGTGGTTTGTGGCCTGGTAATGAGAATCTTGGGTTGGCTGATATTATAGCTGCCAACTTAAAACTAGTGTTTCAAGAAGTTTACTTGCCATGTGGCACCCATGTCTGTAAACAAGGTATTCTCATTTCAGACCCTACTTTTAGTAAGTGTAAGTTGTAAATCTGTCAGGACAGTGATCATGTTTGATTTTCCAGGCATATTGTTTAAAAATTGCTGCCTATGGTTTCATTTTACTATAAAACATCTCTAAAATAAATTCTTACATTTAAATCACCAAAATACTTAGTTATTAGTATACATACTGAATTATTCCATGAAATACTAATTTTTTATATCTTTGAAGTTGTTATTTTACTTTTAAAGAAAACGTTCTACAGAAAAATTATGTAGTCTGTTAATATATTTCTGTTTCCAGTCATTAATTTTGTTGTATTTGGCACTTTTAGCAACATACCTAGGAATGATTGTCATCCATAAATAATATTCTTTTAATTCAACAAGGGTATGTGTGTAAGAAGGAATGTGATTGATGTTACAAAAGAAACTGAAAATAGTCAAATAACTCCAATTTTGGAACTATATTAAACTGAACATGAAATGGTTGATTGTCTTGGTGTGTGTGTGTGTGTTGCTTGCCATATATGCTGCCTGTGGAGGCAAAAAGAGGACATTGGCTCCCCTAGAACTGGAGTTACAAGTGGTTGTGAGCTACTATATGGGAGTTAGAATTGAACTTGGTCCCTCTTAAAGAGTAGCAGCAAGAGCTCCTCTTAACCACTGAGCCATCTCTCCAGCCCCAGTTCTTTTGCTTTTTAATTGCTTGCTATAGAAGAATATGAACAGGATTTGGGCTTCAGGAGTGGGGCAAAGAGACTCCTGTGTAAATAGAAACATTCTCAAAGTGAGTTGAACACTTACAGATACTGAGTCCATTCTGCAAATTGGTAACATCTGAGAGGCATGAAGCTCTATAACAGATGCCTTTATTTGCCCCATTTATTGATGAATAGATGCATTTTAGCTCTCAGTTCAATAAGAAACTAAAGGACTTAAGAGAGCAAATTTGCAAGCTTCTAGCTAATGACATTTGGAAAAAAAGAAAATCTAGACAGCTAAAGAATTTTAGTAAATCGTGGGCAAAGGGTAATAGGTTTGTAATCTAATTTACTTGGCCCAGAAATCTGGTGATATTAAAAAAAGCATATTTATGAATTTGTTTTTTAGAATTCTAAAGATAAAGGTGGATAAAACTAAAATGATAACTACATCTGGTGTGAAAAAGGCAATATTTGATCGACTGTGTAAGCAGCTAGAAAAGATTGGGCAGCAGATTAACAGTGAGTATTCTGTGGTTGAAAATACTGATTTTATTAAGTTTTTAGTGAGATAATTGATGTGTCTGTTCTGCAAATAAAGTGGTTTAGTACCTGTCTTAGTCAAGGTTTGTATTCCTGCACAAATCATCATGACCAAGAAGCAAGTTGGGGAGGAAAGGATTTATTCAGCTTATATTTCCACATTCCAGAGGAAGTCAGGACTGGAAATCAAGCAGTTCAGGAAGCAGGAGTTGATGCAGAGACCATGGAAGGATGTTACTGGCTTGCTTCCCCTGGCTTGCTCAGCTTGCTTTCTTACAGAACCCAAGACTGGGCCCTCCCCGATTAATCACTAATTGAGAAAATGCCTTACAGCTGGATTTCATGGAGGCATTTCCTCAAAGGAGGCTCCTTTCTCTGTGATAACTTCAGTTTGTGTCAAGTTGATACACAAAACCAACCACTACAGTACCTTTAAAAAATATGAGTCTACAAATCTATGCTGAGAAAATACATTCCTTAAGAGACATCAGTAGGGGCTGGTGAGATGGCTCAGTGGGTAAGAGCACCCGACTGCTCTTCCAAAGGTGCAGAGTTCAAATTCCAGCAACCACATGGTGGCTCACAACCATCCTTAACAAGATCTGACTCCCTCTTCTGGGGTGTCT
>NC_034609.1:9730939-9733257 GCF_900095145.1 Mus pahari
GAGGCCAGCCTGGTCTACAAAGTGAGTTCCAGGACAGCCAGGGCTATACAGAGAAACCTAATAGAGTAAACCTGAAAGGAGATAGAAAACATCCAATTGAGTCACACTACTCACTCACTTTATTTAAGGATGTCTAGTGTGAGGTCCCTGTTTGGATAACCAGAAAAGTAGCTTTTGGGATTGGCTGCTTTCTTTTCTTTCCTCTAAAAATATATTTCCAAATTCTAGTTACCTCCAAAGGAACTCTAGCTACGAAGACAAACTGATACTAATGGCTAATTGTTTAACACTACCTACTGGCTGTGTGCATTTGAAAAGGTGACATAATTTCTACAAGCTTTACTTTCCTAATCTGTAAAATGTCACTAATGTTAACACCTACATCATAGTGTTGTGATGGGATTACTTGAGGTACAAACTTGTTTGATGTCTTAGAGTACTTAGAGTGTAGGAGAGAAAAGTGAGAACTGCCATATTACACTGCCCTCTAGGGTCTTATTCTCTTACCTTAATTGAAGTGAATACTTTCCAATTTTTACTTTTATGCCATTTATAAACTTGTTTAAAATTGCATTTGCTGACTCTCACAGAAATAGAAGTAATAGAAACCCCACATAAACTACCGAAAGATGAAGATCTGACACAGGATTATGAAGAATGGAAAAGGAAGATTTTAGAAAATGCTGCCAAAGCTCAGACAGCCACAGCGGAGTGATTTCCATTTCACTGCAGTCCTGTGCTTCTGTCTGGGAGATGAAGGGTGTGGATGTCTTCTCTAAGCCTGAATTCCAGGTGTGCTGAGGAGTGTCTCAAGACGGAGGATGCTATCACTGGGCACCTCACATGGACATTAGATCAACCATATTGCCTCTGTAGACTCAGATCTGTCCTCTCCTATGGGGTGAAATTGGGACTATTTTTGCGTCTATGTGTTACATTTAAGGAAATTTCCTGACTAAACCTAGAATGCAAATTTCAACCTGAAATACATCTCAGACATTTTATTTGTTTTTGTGTTTTTTAAAATTTTATTTCACTAAATCAATGTTATATAACCTAAGTTAATAAATATTTATTTTTTAAAGATTTTTTTTAATGTGTATGAGTATTTTGCCCACATGTATGTTTGTGCACCACATGTATATCTGGTGCAGTGGAAACCAGAAGAGGATGCCAGATCCCTAAACCTAGAGTAGCAGACAGTGAGAGCTGCTATGTGAGTGCTGGTACTTAAACCCCAGTCCTCTAGAAGAGCAGCTGAACCATCTCTCAAACCCAATAAATATTATTTTTATATGCATTTGAGTAGCGACTGTCAGCTTTGAGTAATCTTTCTTAGGCCAAAATCTATACCTACTCAAATTAAGAAAAAGCCCGTGTTCCTGTGTGGTGCGCCCTAATTCCCATGTTCCTGTGTGGTGCGCCCTAATTCCCATGTTCCTGTGTGGTGCGCCCTAATTCCTAGAACACAGGCTCAGACTTCCTGGGTTTAAGTCCCAGTCTACTTTGCCACTTGAACAAATAAAATTGACTTCTGTTTGTTCCATCTAGAAAATGGGAATTAAAAGGTACTCCTTTGGCTATAGATGTGGCTCAGTTGCTAGGGTTACTGCCAAACATGAAGTCCTGGATTTTGATTGCCATCACTCCATAAAACCAAGCACAGTGCATTCCTGTTATCCTATCGCTCAGGAAGAGAAGGCAGGAGAATTAGAAGTTCAGAACCACCCTTACAGCATAATGAGTGGGATACATGAAACCCTGTCTCCAAAACAAAAACAACCTATCTCACTGCTGCCTAGAATCGCTGGGAGCAGTATCAGACCCAACGCATGAGAACACTATAGTACAAATATCTGCTGTGAAGAAATAATTAAGACAGGCCTAACATAATGGATTACACATTAGTACATATTACAAAACCACCAAAGTTTATTTCTTTGCTATGTATACACAGAAAAATGTAACCTCAGTAAACCCTTTATGGAAGGGGCTTCATAGATTTTCATACAGTATATTGACTGATTTTTCTCTTCCATCTTCTAGATCCCCACCTTCCCACTCATCCAGCTCCATACCTTCTTTCTATAGGAAACAGGAAAATAAAAGTACAAGCAAAAGCACCAGAAACATGCACATACACAAAGCCCATAAAAACAAAATCAGAAACCCTAATTTACAAACAAAATTCCAGTAAGATAAAACCAACAAAGTGATATGAGACAAAAAAAAAAAAAATGTACAAAAATAGCTGGGTATGGTGGTGCACGCCTTTAATCCCAGCACTTGGGAGGCAGAGGCAGGTGGATTTCTGAGTT
>NC_034609.1:9733677-9735053 GCF_900095145.1 Mus pahari
GTCTCTCTGTCTCTCTGTCTCTCTGTCTCTCTCTCTCTCTCTCTCTCTCTCTCTCTCTCTCTCTCTCTCTCTCTCTCTCTCTCTCCACATTGTCCAGTTGTTGGGCTCGCATTAGCTCCCATTTACTATAAGAGAAAGCTCTGATGATGGCTGAGTGAGACATTTGAGCTATAGGTGTAACAGAATATTAGGAGTAATTTTATTGCTATGTTCCTTTAGCAGAACAATAGTATTTAGTTTTTCCCTAGGGCCAAGATCTGTCTGGCCTCAGATTCTTAGCCACTGGGGCAGTGTCAGGCCTGGGTTCCATCTCACAGAGTAAGCTTTAAATCCAATCAGATAGTGGTTGGTCACTCCCACAACATTTGTGCAACTATTGCACTAGAGTACCATGCAGGCAGGTCTCCGTTGTAGATCAAAGGGTTTGTAGCTGGGTTGATATTTACCTTTCTCCTCTGGCTGTATGCAAAGTACCTTCCAGTACCATGAACACAAGTCAGTAGTGAAGACTAATTAGACACCAGCTTGACTTTTACATAATGACAGGTAAGCATTGAATACATCAATAGGTCCTTACCATCAGTTTGTAAGAGCATTGGATTTGTCACTCCTATGTCAATTACTGATTCATAATATTTTCTACAGGTTTGTCTACAGCCCTGTCTTATGGGAGCAATTTCTCAGTTGAGGTTTCCTCCTCTCAGATAACTTTAGCTTTTGTCATGTTGACATACAACTGCCATGACAACCAACCCCTTGTCAACTTGACACACCAATACAACAATATTACAAACTTAAAAGTACCACAGTCTTTACCAGTTCAAGCACTTTAAAAGTTTGGGAGGCAGAGGCAGGCGAATTTCTGAGTTCGAGGCCAGCCTGGTCTACAGAGTGAGTTCCAGAACAGCCAGGGCTATACAGAGA
The DNA here is from genome assembly GCF_900095145.1 of Mus pahari. Lineage (NCBI taxonomy): Eukaryota > Metazoa > Chordata > Mammalia > Rodentia > Muridae > Mus > Mus pahari. The sequence goes on from NC_034609.1 coordinate 9,734,602, forward strand.
AACCCTGTCACAAAAACAAAAAACAAAACAAAACAAAAACAAATAAAAGTTTAATCTCTAAAAATACAAAATCTCTTTCAAAATCAAAAGGAAAACTCCAAACTCTTTTTTTAGATGTTCATAGTCACTCAGCTGTGGGCTATTATTGCGGGGATCTCTGCAAATGCCATAGCCAGAGGAGTAACGATCCTCATGTAGCCAAATCTGCTTCAACACAGTTCAGTTAGCCAGCCTTGGTTCCGATTTCCAGAGTATGACCTAGGGCAGTTTATTTTAGGTACATTTAAGTACAATACAATTTGGGCATGGTGGTGCACGCCTTTAACCCCTACTTGGGAGGCAGAGGCGGATTTCTGAGTTCGAGGCCAGCCTGGGCTACAAAGTGAGTTCCAGGACAGCCAGGGCTACACAGAGAAACCCTGTCTCGAAAAAGAAAGAAAGAAAGAAAAGAA
>NC_034609.1:9735093-9811660 GCF_900095145.1 Mus pahari
AAAAAAAAAAAAAAAGATTCCTATTGTGGGACCATGAAAGGCAGCCTGTTTTCTGGTTGACCTAGGTTTAAACCCCAGAGACCCTGCAGGTGTTCCTTCAAGGGACAGAAGGCCATTTGCCAAGCTCCCAGACACCAGGCTCCTGACACAAGGCCTCAGCTCAGTGATTCTGTGGCCATCAGTCACATCGGGCAGTACCCCAAGCCCCCGGTATTCTGTCTGGATTCCATCCCCACAGTTACCTGGCAACGGCCAGGTATGCTCCTCTCCACAGTTACCTGACAACAGCAGGTAGGCCTGGCCCACTATCAAGGGGGCTGTTTGCCCCCTCTTCCCTCAATCGCTTTCTCTTGTCTCTCTCTCTTGCCCTCTTGCTCCCCTTCTCTCCACATTCCCTTCCTCCCTCTCTCCATGTGGCCATGACCAGCCTCTACTTCTCTACTCTCTCCCTTTCTCTGCTGCTCTCTGCCTTTACTTCCTCTCAGCTCCCCTTTCCACCATGACAATAAATGCCTTAAATCCTTGAACTGCCTCCTCTCATCAGGATCTGGAGCAATGGAGCAGGTCTCTTCTAAAGACCCGGGTGTCTAATCTCCTGCATGAGGCCTCCCCACGCTCTCAGACACAGTCACCACCAAACCAAGCTGTCAGCTGAGCAAGCCAAGGACTCTTGTCCCAAGGGACCCAGCCAGAGCGCTCTCCTCCCCTTCTTTTCCCTTTAGCCCCAGGCTAGAGCCCACCAGCAGGCCCACACTCTGTTCTCAGCTTTTCTGAGGCACCCAGTGATATCTGTGGTGCCCAAGAGTTCAAGCCAACTCCCACAGTTTGGTGGGGACCTCAGACTGTGCTTCCCCACTCCTGGAGTGGGGTCCTGAGGCTTCTCACAGCCTGACGCCTGCCCGGTGGTGTCGTGGGGCATGGGGCATGTGCAGTCAAACTTCCTGCATCTGCCTGCATGAGTGGCCCTAGCCCTATGGTGGGCTGGACATGGGACATAACCCATATCCTAGTATAACACAATCCCATGTGAACATGGAGGAATAATTACATTGAAACCCTTGTCAAAGTACATGTCACTTCTTCCATGACAATGGGTTCTCTAGATAGGCTATATGTGTTATCTTAAGGACTTGGGGAGGATCTGGGGTGGTCTCAGTTATACAGATAACACAAAAGTCATCTAGACTATTATCTACCTCTAGTCCTGAGTGTGGAAGCATAGAAGAGACCCGGGGCCATACAGACAGTACAAGGGTCACCTAAGACATTAGCTAACTCTATTCCCAGCCTTCTGGGAAGAAAACGGGTTATCCATTACTAGTTTCCCTAGAGAGTGAATGTGCAGATCCTTGTACTCTCCACATCGCCTCCCTTCTAATTTTTAAATAGAGTCCAACATTGAATGCATTGCCTCTATGACTAGCCTAATTAATATAAACAAGTGTAAGAGAATTATGCACATCATTAATTTGACTATCAATAGTATGAGGGAAAAAAATCAGACATACTAACATATGCCAGGAAACTGTAGACAACAAAGATTGTATTTGAGCAAGAAATAATTGATAGTAACTCTATTTTGTAAAACTGTGGTTCTCAATCCACTATCTCCTGATTAATTTCTGCTAATATTTATTTCTTACATTGTGAACAGGTGTGGTATAACTATGAACAGAGCCCTGGTGATGGTAGGTAAAAGAAAGGGACTTTTACAATTAGAAAACAATGTCATTTCCACCGAAAACTTGTTTAATTAAGCATCACTGCATAGCTATCAAAAATACCCATGTAAAACTATTAAAACAACTAACTGTGCAAATCATCATCAAGACAGTTTCATAAGGGCAAAGGGATGACATCATCTGTAATCACAGGAAAGTGATGATGTGACTAGGATGATATTTACTATATGGAGGTAAGATGGCTAAATTGAAGTCAAATGTTGACAATACTTAATAACTTATGATGTTATCTATTCAGTTATGAAAGAATTTGAAACCTGATTTAAAGATTTCTGGTACTCCCTACTGACTAGCGGTCATAGTTCTAGAAGGTACTTGGCATTCTGCAGAGGAGAAAGGTGAACTCAAGTCCAACTACAAACTCTTTGATCTACAATGGTGAGCTACCTGCATGATGTGCTGGTGCTATAGTGGCACAAACGTTATGGAGACAACTATCTGATTGGATTCAAGGTCCACTCCGTGAGATGACACCCATGCCGGACACTGCCCAGATGTCCACGAACCTGAGACTAGACAGGCCAGACAGGACAGATATTCTTGTTCTGCTAAAAGGACATGGCAATGTAGAGGCAAGAGCTGATACTATAATCTGGTTCCCTAATTGGTTCTTGATTGTGTCAATAAAGATGGCAAAAGCCAATTGCTGGGCGGAACCCAACTGCTGGGTGAAGCCAACTGCTGGGCAAAAGGAAAGGTGGGGCTTCCAGGTCCCAGGAGAAAGAGAAGGGATGCAGGGAGAGAGGAGGCCTTTTGTTTGGTTTTGTAACAGGAGGCACGTACAACCACGTAAGATCTTGGGTGGCTGGTAACAGGGGGCCTCTGACACTGGCAGATGGCTGGAATAGGCTAACTGATAAGGTTAGGGCAGCAGATTCTTCGCCCAGCCATTGTGTTAACTGGCTAACTTTAAAATAATAAAACTGTCTAGTGTTTTCCATCCACAGGGCTAAGGAGGTCAGGAGGAGAAAGGAAGCGGCTGGGTTGGCTGATGACAGCTTGGCAAAGCTAGCCGGGAGGAATGGAAGTGAAGCCGGTGGCAGTTGATCTGGGAGCTAAACCGGGAGATGTCAGAGCACAGGCCGAGCTCCCAGGAAGGAGGTAATATGGGATGGTGGGAGCTTAATCTCGGAGCTAAACTGAGAGCCTGGCCCTGGGGAATAGGAGGAAGCATGTTTTAAAACTACATGCTACATAGCAATAACATGACGCCTAATGATATTGTTACAACCACAGAGCAGTGCCTCACTCAGCCATCATCAGAGAAGTTTCCTCTCGTTGTAGATAAAAGCTAACAATGCAAAGACAACTGGACAATGTGAAGGAAGTGAGAGACCTTGGAACACTCAGTCTATATGGAATGTCTCCACCAAACCCCTCCCCCCAGGGCTCAGGGAACTGAGGAAGAAGAGGAAGAAGGATTGTAAGAGCCTGTGGGGGTGGATGAAACCCAAGGAAACAAAAAAGACTCTAAAAAGGCTCTCTAAAATTTAGAGTCTAAATGGAGCACTATATCATTAGAACTATTATATTACATGCAGATTTGTTTTTTGCTTATCTGTGAAGGTAGATATCATAAAATTATGTACAGACTTTTTCTCATCAGCTCTCATTAGTGTTTGTGTGTTTAATATGTGGTTCAAGAGAACTCTTCATTCAACATGGCCCATGAGAACCCAAAGACTAGAGAACCCCACCTCGATCTAGACGTCAGTTACATTCTGCTTCCTTTGCTGCTATGACTGTGGCAAAGGTTTCCCATTGGTCACCTTAATTCCTCTGCTTCAAGATATCAGTGATATACTCCATCTCACTTTTTGCCCCCCAGTTTTTACATTTCCAACTCTTCTGCACAGTTTTCTGAACCTTGCGGGGTTGATATGCATATGCTGTTCCAAAACAATAGTGAAGACCACAGTAACAGCACTTGCTCCTAATACTTTGACTAATCAGAAACCAACTGGAACAAGAACTTCTCTTCATGGCTGAATGCAGCAGCAATATATGGGTGTAAGCATACATGTTTAGAGGACAATTTAATGATAATTTTCATCTAAGCCAACATTCCTCATTGGGACCCAAGTGTTTCCTAGCTACAGGGTTTTGCCCTGTTTTACAAGAAGAAAGATTGGGTGTTCCTATGAAGTGGGCTTTAATTCTACTGGAAAACTTATTGTACCTTCAATGGTTGTATCATTACAATGTCAAAGGGCACATCTTGCCTGGCATGGTGATAGCCTAACACATAGGTTCCACAGCTTAGCAAGATGATTGGTGACAATTCAGCAGCACATATAGCCCTATTCTGCATTAGAAATACCAGCCAGTTAGAAACTCAGCTCCACCTCGATTTCTCCATACCAAAAAAAAAACAAAAAAGCATGTGGGTTCTTCAGTAATAAAATTGTTTCTCTAGGCAAACACCAAGAACACAGGAAAAGAATAGCAGAAATCAAATATACACAATGTGAGCTGGAGAGATAGTTCAGCGGTTAAGAGCACTGACTGCTCTTCCAAAGGTCCTGAGTTCAATTTCCAGCAACCATGGTGATTCATCTGTAATGGGATCCGATGCCCTCTTCTGGTGTGTCTGAAGACAGCAAAAACACGGTGTACTTACATATATAAAATAATTTAAAAAGGGGGGGGGGGCGGGCGGACAGATGGCTCAGCAGTTAAGACTGCTCTTCCAAAGGTCCTGAGTTCAATTCCCATCTGTAATGGGATCTGATGCCCTCTTCTGGTGTGTCTGAAGTCAACCACACTGTACTCATAGAAAAAGAAAGAAAGAAAGAAAGAAAGAAAGAAAGAAAGAAAGAAAGAAAGAAAGAAAGAAAGAAAATAGACACAATGTTTTCTCGAGACCTGCTCAGCCCAACACAAAAACTATTTAAAACAGACTTATTAAATGCTTTTTAATAAATAAGGGGCTGTTAAGATGGTTTAATGGTTAAAAACACTAACTGCTCTTCCAGAGGTCCTGAGTTCAATTCGCAGCAATCACATGTTGGCCCACAACCATCTGCAGTGGGATTTGATGCTCTCTTCTGTTGTGTCTGAAGACAGCTACAGTGTGCTCATATAAATAAAATAAATAAATCTTTTTAAAAATATTTAAAACATAGTTAATCCAGTGACAAAAGTAATTTTCTAATTTCAACTAAGTGTAAAAATGGATACCTCATTTAATTATTAGAAAAAGTTTTAAGTATGTTTCAAGGTATTTGACTGTATGAGTTCGTTTTCTACAGTATATTTTATGAACTTTACATACAGATTCTATCTAATAAAAGCATAGCGTCTGAACTGGCATGTGTTGTAAGTATAAATTACATGCCACATTTTGGAGACAATATGAGCAGAAACAATATAAATACTTGGCACATGGAGTTAAATTATTGATGTTAATTTGAATGGATATTTTGGAGGAACGATTACAAAGTTCAAACCGTGTGTGGCTTCTTTTGCTATCCTGGAACTCAGTCTGTAGACCAGATTGGACTCATACTCATAGAGATCTACCCACCTCTGCCTCACAGGACTAAAGGCATGCACCACCACTGCTTGAACAATGTTGATAGTTAAAAGAGAAGTTAAAACATCTTTAAGGGTTGCTCTCCTCACATATCCTGAGAGCAGAGATCCTAATGTATTCATATTTCTGGAATTCTTGACACTGGAAGTCTTTGCACTGGAAGAAACAACGGATAGCATGCCTTTCCTTGCAAAAGAATCTACTGAGTTCTGTTTTAAATGATATTTTTTATTCTTTGAACACTCCACACATTAATACATGCATATCGATCATATTCGTCTACCTGCTTTCAACTATCCCTAATGTCCTGCCCCATCTCCCTCCCACCTACGTGTACTCTTTCTCATTATTTATTTATTTTGTTTTTTGCTATTAGTTAACCTTCCCAGACTAATTAGTACTGCCCATGGCACATGGGTATGTAGCAGCCACTGGGGCATGAACATCTACTGCTAGAGGCTGAAGGAGAATGATTCTCCCCGCCTCATCAGCCGTCAATTGCCAGTAGCTCCACCAATAGGGGTGGGCCTCAGGAGTTTCCTCCCATCCTCAATGGAATTTTGACCAACTTGATCTTGTGCAGGTAGCCACAGACACTGTGAGTGGATGCCTACAAAAGCCATGTCATGTCTTAACGACATCTCGTAGGGCTCATCTTCATCTACCAGCTCTTACATTCTTTCTGCCCCTTCTTCTGAGACGCTCCGTGAGCCTTGCACAGGGGGAATTGACTCACCCAGAGCTGAGTGCACAGTTTGTACTTCAATCAATTCTGAGTCTTTGCACTATTACCCACTGTAAAAAGAAACTTCTTTCACTAAAGTAGCAAGCAGCTCAAATCTACTGACTCATTTAAAAATATATTTTATTAATTCTTTAAGAATTTTATACAATATGTTTCAGTCATATTCATCCCCCACTGTCAGACCTAATTCCTCCCTCTTCCATCCCTCTCTCCCTACTGGCTTCTATAATCATGACAATTTTAGAATTCAAATTTGACCAAAAGACAAGTAGGATTTCCCTGCCCATCCTGAGCATGCCTGCTCTTATTACCAAAAGGAAGGGTGCCTGGGAGGAAGCAGCATATGAGACCTGTTGACCTTATGAGGCAGAATGAGACCTGCTGACCTTACAAGGCAGAAAAACGTTCCTAGGGCTTTTAATAAAAACACTTTCATCTACAAGAAGAGCAACAACGTAGCCTGTTTTCTTGCTTTCTGCCTTTTCCTTTTCTTTCCCCTTTTCTTCTTTTCTTTCTCGCTTTCTTCCTTCCATCATTCTTTGCAAAATAAGAACAATCAATAATAGCAAAGCGCCAGACTACATAAAATCTTGAGTAATCTCTTCATATTACCACTTGGTGTTGCCTCAAGAATTCCCAGGCCCAGTGGAGCAGCAGAGTTGAAGATTAGGGACACGTTGGAAATTTCCTTAGCCTGTTGACTGCAGTCACCACGTGGAAATGTTTCTTGAAGTAAAAAGGGGGAGGGATAGAAAGAAAAAGCACATCTTTAGATCGAGTACTTAAGAAATGATGGAAAGACAAGTCTAGGCACTTGGGCTTGTTCACACCTACGTGGGAATGGTGGGTCTCTGAGGTGGGTCTTTGGCTTCTGAGCTTTCTCTTGGGCTCTTTTCCTTCTTTGTTTGGTCTAATTCCAATGTGTTAGTTTTTGTTTTGTCTTGTTATATTTTATTATCTTTTAGAAGCCTAGTTTTTGTTTGCTTAGTTGGTTTGGCTTGGTTTCTCTATGTAGCCCTAGCTGACCTGGAACTCACTTTATAGACCAGGCTAGCCTCGAATTCACAGAGATCCACCTGCCTCTGATTCCTGGGTGCTGTGATTAAAAGTGTGTGCCATTACCTGCTTGTTTTCTAATGAGAGGCAGAAAGGGGTGGGGATCCAGATGAGAGGGGGAGGAGGAGCTGGGGGTAGGAGATGGAAGGAAAACTGTAACAAGGATATATCATGTGAGGAGAAACATCTATTGTCAATAAGAGGAAAAACAAACAAACAAACAAAAAATACCTGGTACTTTATAGGGGTACCAGGTTTCCAGAATAACTGAAAGTCACATTCTAGGGAATGTTTGAGAAGAAAAATGTTATTCTGCCCTTTAAAGTGGAAAGTAGAGCTCTCTAGAACATATTTTAAAATTGTGACTCATAAATCATTAGCAGGTCATCAAATTTAATGTGTGAACTAGAAAGAGCTCTAAACAAACGCCAGTGGCATGGGAAGGAGAAAAGGCTGTCCTGCACTGTTGAAGTAAAGTGCTTCTTCACACGGCTGAAGGAAAGCTCCTAAGGGAAGAGGCTTGCTTGGCTTTCATTGTCAGTTTCTGAGTTGGGGGAGGGAGTTATGTGGGGTATTCTTATGGTTTATTTGTTTGTTTTATGCTGAGGTTTGAACCAAGAGCTTCATACATACTGAGTACACGCTGAGCCCAGCACAAAAGCCTATTGATTTTCCCCCCCATGGGGATATAAGTCAACACCAAAATTTTGGAACGCTAGTTCCCTGGGAAACAACTGTTGTTAAGGTAGCTTCCACATTAATGGTACCAAATAAATCCTTGGTGAACAACACTGAAAAGCTTTGAGGTTTAATTTTGATGTGGCTTTCCTGTCTTGCTTTCTAAAATGTGATAGAATCAAGTCCCAACGCTACATACAGCTAAGCATGGGTTCCCCGAACTGTCATCACTGAGAATATATTCTCAGTTTCATCCTGGTACTTCAAGAGCTCGGACAACTATGGGCCACATCACGTTTATACCATTGGTTTCCCTTCTGAGGCATTTTTACTTGTTTTTGTTGTTGTTGTTGTTGTTTGTTTGTTTGTTTAGAACCTGGTCTCACTATGTAGTTCTGTCTGTCCTGGAACTTGGTATGTAGACACCGCTAGTCTTGAACTCTGTTTCTCAGAGTCCTAGGATTAAAGGTGTACATCATCAATCCCGGACCCATGACATCTTTTAATCAAACTAGCAGCTATGACACAAGAGAGAAATCTTCCCTTTAAATAATCCTTATATTTAGAATCTGTGTATGAGGAAAAACTTGGATGTAGTTCTTTCAAATGCAGCTTTTACTGAAGAAAAACCAAAATACCTTCCATTTACTCTGGGCCATGTATTTCTGCAGCAGTAGTTGGGACCTGAGGCGAACGTTGGAGCCCGAGGCTTTGGCAGGCAGGTGATTTAACCACTCATGTTTCAGGCACTGCGTGGCACTCATCCTACAGCTGAGGAGTCAAACATCAGTAGAATCATTGAGTTGAGCTTGCCTTTGTGAGTTGTCTAAATGTCTGTTCTTTTGGGTGCAAAGTCTGAGTTGTTTATGCTTCATCATTTTGGCAGATTCATGCCAAGCTCTCAAACCTCCTCTCCTTACAAGAGCCAGTGGAATCTATCAGTAAAAAGTTCCCTGACCTCTACAGAAGATTGTGGCCTAGTGACTCACCACTGCCACCCACAGAGGGCTGGAAGCTAAGGCAGGATAATGGAAGGCCAGCTGCTACTGGGATTGCTCTTAGGACAACATGATACTTGAACAAGACCCATTTCTCCTGGCAAAGTAGATTATCAGCTAGTTCATCTGAACTACAGGTTGGGTTTCCTCACTCAGAAAGATTTTACAGTAAGAAACTGAAGATCTGTGAGCTGTCCTGAAGCCTGGATGCTTGGGCCTTTCTCCTGGGGTGTAGTTTTGTGTCAATTTCCAATTATTTTATGTCTGAGTATCAAGAAAACCTCAATGGCTCAATCTATGATTTTCATAAAGTTGCATGTGTCAGTTGGTTTTAAGTCAACTTGAAACAAGCTAGGATCATTTGAAAGGAGGGAACCTCAACTGAGAAAATGCCTTCATAAGTCGGGCTGTGGGCAAGCCTATAGGGCATTTTCTTGATTAGTGATTGATGTGGGAGGGCCCAGACTATTGTGGGTGGCACATCAGCCATCCCTGGGCTGGAGGTCCTGGCTTCTATTTAAATAAAAAAAAAAAAAAAACAGGCTGAGCAAGTCAGTAAGAGCATGCCTTCATGGCCTCTGCATCAGTTCCTGCCTCCAGGTTCCTGCCCTCACTGCTTTGGATGATGAACTATTATACGAAACTGTGAATGAAATAAACCCTTTGCTCCCCTAGTTGCTTTTGGTCGTGGTGTTTCATCACAGCAGAAGTCACCCTAAGACTTTGCTGAAGTCTAAGAATGCCTTTGTGACTAAGAAATGAAGTACTCAGACCTGTATTCTAAGGGTGACATCTATATACCTCAACTTTTTTTCAACATTAGCTTATTATAAGTGGTAACTTGGAAATAAAACTCATTTGTAATATAACTCTTCTAAGACTCTGATGTCTAGCTGCTGTTCATTTTAATATTCCAAGCAAGTAACAGACTAAGAAATCCCTCAGGAAGAAAGAATTCAGCATACCAGCTCGGCACGCAGATTAGGGCCCATTATAATGGCCACTGAATGACCAGCAACTAAAAATACCTCTTCTCTTTGACCAGTAACCGGGAAACAAAGTCCTTGGCTTCCTCTGACAGCCCTTTGAAGGTGTCAGCATCGAAATCCCAGCTGCAGTTCACAATAAAATTCATGGTCTCTGCATCTGTGTCCCCTAGAAACGGGGACAAGCCACTGAGTCTATGGAGAAGAGAAAGGACCATGAGTATATCACAAGCTCAGCTTCTGTAACTGCTCCATTGTGTATACTGGCTTCGAATGTTCTCATGAAGGTGGGAGATGGGGGGTGGGGGGATATTCTGAACATCTCCTATCTCATGCAGCTCTTTCCTCAGCTCGACAGCAATGGTTCTTAGCCTTCCTAATGCCACCATTTAATATAGTTGCTCATGTTGTAGTGACCCCAACCATAAAATTATTTTCATTGCTATTTCATAACTGTAATTTCACTACTGTTATGAATTGTAATGTAAATATCTGTGTCTTCTGATGGTCGTAGGTGACCCCTGGGAAAGGGTTATTCCACCCCCAAAGGGATCAAACCCCACAGGTTGAGAACCACTGCTCTAGAGTAACTGTAAAGTGTATTCTAACACAATGTGTCCACTAATCAAGTGTCTATTTACTGATTTTTGCTCTTGTTTGAGACAGGATTCTCTAGATAGCTCTGGGTGTGCTGAAACTCACTATTATGACAGACCAGGCTGGCCTTGAACTCAGAGAGATCCTTGGGCCTCTGCCTCCTGAGTATTTGGGATTAAAGGCACCAGCCACCATGCTCAGTGTGTATATTTATTTTAAAACAGCTTTCTATTTCTCTGATTCAGTCTCTAATAGATACTGGGCTTATCCTTCAAGCCCATGAAATATTAGCTTTATTAGGCTCAGGCTAAGGCAGAGAGGCAAGATAACCCAGCTGATGGACTAAGGCTTTAAACTTTCCCTGCAGGATACAGCCAACACAAAGCCTTTTATAGTCCCTGGGGGGCTATCAAAGAAAGCTAGCTAAGCTTGGGTGTATGAATGAGCCAAAAGCAGCATTCCTCTGTGGTTTCCACTTCAAGTTCCTTGAGTTCCTACCCTCAGTGTTGGCAGTATCTGAACTTTTGTCCTTCCCTAAGTTGCTTCCGTCCAAGTCTTATCACAGCAACAAGAATGAAACTAGAACAGGCTTAAGAAAATAGCTCAGGAAATCTAGTCAGAGAGAGAAAAGGGGCCATACTGTGGCATAATCACACAATGCTGTAATGTACCCCTTCTCTGACTGGTACCCAGTACCTGTATCTCTTTGCTTGATGCCTTTCCAACTGAAGCTGGTTTTTATCACCCAGAAGTATCAGAAAATTGACTCAGGCCCCACACTTAAGAACAACCCACAAAGAAGAAAGAACTGCTAGGAACCAACTCTTTCACCCCTCTGATAAAATAGCTCTGAGGGATGTTCTGCAATGGAGTCCAGAGTTTCCCAGCCTGGTACATGTGTATTCTGTGCTATAACAAGTCTTCCTCCCCAAAGGGCTCCTCCCTGCACTTCTCATCCTGACCCCAACCCAAAACCTTCTCTCCCAGGGTCTTGGCTTCTCTTCCCTATGTAACTTAGCCATTTTCACTGCATGTTCTCTTGGCTTGGCTCCTGGCTCCTCTCTTGACTCTCGTTGTCACCATGTGCTTTCTTGGTCTTTGGCTTCTCCCTTGGTTCACTTGCCCCCCCATTCCTCTTTTGCTTCCCCACCCCTACTCATGGTCGGTTCAGTCTGGGTTCTTCCAGATGCCTCTGGCTGGGCTCTACCTCATATCTGCAATAAAACCTTCTCAACTATACTTAGGAGCAGTCATGTCCCCATTTTCATTCATCAGATGCTGAAACCACAGGATTGGTATAAATGAGCTCCCTTCCAAGAAGTTGGCCTCATCCAACCAAACTTCTGATCTGACTCTCCTGAGTATGTGTAGATCATTTGCTATCATCTACCATATTTGACTCCAAATTCTAACGTCCACCCCCTCAGCTGTTTCTTCCCTCCACCTGCTCTAACTGTATCTGCCTCTCCTTGCCTACTCTGTAAGTATCCTCTCTCTGGCTTGGAGTCTCCTATACTCTCTGGCATGCATACCACATGGGCATCTCTCTACTAAGAAACCTTCTACACCTTCTGGGCCCCACCTCTTCAGCGGTTTTCTCCTCTACCCGTTCTAACCACTCATCTCTTCTCTTCTTCTGGATAAGTGTCATCCCAGAGCTACCTGCTTTATCTGCTATTACTACAAAAGCCATAGTGGCGTGCCAGAAAGCTCCTCTTGCCCTCCTATGTTCCTACCACATAGAAAGAGTCACTTCTCCTCTGTAATTTGGTACATATCTCTATGATAAGTATCTCAATCCATTCGGGGATACCAAAGACTGAAATTCTTGTTACTATAGCTCTTACTTCCTCTACTTCCTTCGCTCTTAAAGCTCCATCCTGGAGCATCCTTGACTCTCCTACGAGGCAATCCTGTAGCTTCTTTGTACCCTCATGGTCTCTATGAAGTTCCTTGGGTACAGTTCCTATTTGAGTCACCTTAAAGAAAGGAACCTCACTTGAGAAAATGCCTCCATAGGATCTGGCGGTAGGGCATTTTCTTATTAGTGGTTGATGGGGAAGAGCCCAGCTCATAATGGGTGGTGCCATGCCTGGGCTGGTAGTCCTGGCTTCTATAAGAAAGCAGACTGAGAAAGCCACAGGAAGCAAGCCAGTAAGCAGCACTGCCTCCAGGTTCCTGACCTGCTTGAGTTCCTGTCCTGACTTCCTTTGATGATGAACAGCAATGTGGAAGTGTAAACCAAATAAACCCTTCTCTCCCCAACTTGCTTTTTGGTCATGGTATTTTGTCCCAGCAACAGAAACCCTAAGTTAGCAAATAACTAAAAATAATAAAAAAAGTTTGTTTAAATCAGTTATACTTAATAGAAAATGGCCCTCAAACTCTTCAGAGACCTGCCAAATATGGCATATAAATTGTTATAAAAGAAAGAAAGAAAGAAAGAAAGAAAGAAAGAAAGAAAGAAAGAAAGAAAGAAAGAAAGAAAGAGAGAAAGAAAACTTCCCATGATAGAAATTCCAGCTCCTAGAAGTGACCTTAAAGTCTCCAAAGAATACAATGGAGCATAGAAGACTTCACCTGGATTATGGTAATTATGACCACTGGCAAAGAACTGCCCATGTCTCACCCACTGATTCTGCCAAAACTATGGACACTGTTGGGTTGACTGCCACACTCTGTCTTGCCACAGCAAGTCAGTTTTTTCCAGGCTCCTCCTCTACAGGAAAAATCTCTGAGTCTGGCAGCTAAAGATGTCATCCTGACCATGTTTTTTGGATATACCTAGAATAATATAAAAGCAGGCTAGAGAGAAATAAAGCTGTTTCAGCCTCAGTACGGGCTGGAATCATGTTGCTATTTTGTCTGTTTTTCTTTCGCAATCCTCACTCCCTCACTTGAGACCCTGCTGACTGACAGAGCTGGCTTGATCACCCATAGAAGCCATCAAGATTAAGGGGACCTAGCATAACCATTCAGATGGTAGTAGGTCTATCATTTTAATTGATCTATAGACTATTTGGATTATACTTCCTGTTATAATTTATCCTTCTCAGATCTCTGATAACATTGATGGCTTTAATGTGTTGGGGCCTCCCAGCTCTCTGCAGCCACTAAAACCACCTGCAGTGGTAATCTTCAGATCTGCCAAGGCTGCTCTACTGTTTACATTAGTCGCTGTCCTTCAAAGCGTCTCCATCACCTGCTGAGGGGACTTTTAGATGTTCCAGAAGACAACATCCTTTGGGCCCATCTACAGACTCTCACCTGTGCATTCAAAGACTGGGGCTGGAGACTGGGGTTTTTCCCACGCTATATAAACTGAATTTTTTCATTAAACCTTGGGCTTCGATCAGAACACCTTTTGTCCTAGCCTGGTTTCTCTCGCCGTCTATTCTCTTTCAGCCCCAGTCTGCCCTCCAGGACGAAACTGGTTCGAGTGTGGCCTCGGGCGGTCCCACTCATTATTGAAGCTTTATGTTAGAAGCAAGCACCCAGCTCCTTGCTCAAGGATGCATATAGCTAGCTGCCTATTCAGTTCAGGCTTCTCGTTTCTAGAGCTACTGGGTCTCCAGCTGAGAAAGGCAGACAGCATTTGCTTTGCAGGAAGACTTCACCCTGATAGAGAGAAACTTGCAAAATAGGTTTCAACATAATTTTTTACTATTCCTATATTTTAATAATCTTGCTTTGCAATGACTGCTCTCAGTAATCAATCACTTGTATCTTGCCAGGAGCCATCTAGGAGAAGCTAAAAACTAGCAGGTGATCTTCCTGAGATGGTTCCGCCTTGGATTAAAATCTATGATGGATTTTCTCTTTTAGGCAAGGCTGAGGAGAATTTTATTTTAGGAAAGATTCCTGCTACTAATATGCCTTTTGTTATTATTAAATATATATATATTAAATATATATAACAGTCACTAGGTATTAGCCTATCCTTTTGAGCAGATCTCTGTGAAACAGCAAAGATGTACTGTCTGTAGTGGTGCTATATAGACAAATAGATGACTTCTTCTTAATAATGATCCTATAAGAATTTAAAAAATTATATTAGTAATTATTAAGCTTCTTTTTATAATAGGACTACTCTGTTAATCAAAACTGCAATGAGAGAGAGGTGAAAGCTTAGAGAACGAGGAGGGACCAAACAGCCCCTCTTATAGTGGGCTTGTTATCTTGCTGTTGCTAGGTAACTGTGGGGAGGAGTCTGACCAGAATGCCAGAAGCTTGGGACATTGTCTATGTGACCAATAGCCACGTGCCTCTCCTGTGGGGGCTGTGGGGGTGGTAACTTCAACAGGAGCCAGGGGTCCAGGAGACATGATCGAATGCCTTCCGTCCCATGTAGGTGGAAATCACTACCACTGGGTCCCACAGGGGTTCAAGACCTCAGCTCGACTGGAGACCAGGGTGTCTGTGTATAGCCCATTGCCCCACAAGAAAGAGAGAGAGAGACAGAGACAGAGACAGAGACAGAGCCATTTTGACTGTACACTTCTGTGCCCAATCCCCTTCTTCTGTTTCTTTCTCCCTTTTCTTCCCACCCCATCAACCCAGTTCAGTCTGGACTCTTTCAGATTTCTCTCCCTCAAATCTACAATAAAACCTTCTCCTCAACCACGTGAAGGAATGGTCTTGTCCTTGTTCTCATTTAGTAGCCAGAAGCAAGCTCCATCTGCAGCACACCTAGCTGACCGCTTTTCTTCCATCTCACCACCTTGCTCCTCTAGCAATGTTCCTGATGACCCTTGACAAATTGTGCTTCTTCTGCTTCTAAAAGTACCAATGTAAGATGGTGAGCCCAAGCCCCACCCAGAACCAGGCCCCTGCCCCTGCGCCCCACCCCCACCCCCAGGACTCACAGCATGTAGGTGATAACTCCCACACTCCACATGTCTGTTGGAAATGACACAAACTCATAGTTGACAACTTCTGGGGCCAGGAACTCCGGAGTACCAAAGTTCACCTTTAGCTTCTCCCGAGGCTTGTATCTGACAGAAAGAGAGAAGAGTTAAGCACCTATGAAGGGAGAAAATGTGGAGCAAATGTAGATCCTGGAAGGAAACTCTTCCCACCCTACCTGTCGGGTATGTTGCCTGGGCCCCACACTCACACTACACAAGTGGTTTCCTGGGGGAATAATCATATCCTCAGACAAGCCTTCTAGCCTCTCCATGTTGGCTTAGAGACAATTCTGCTAGGCTCCCGCCCAACAGCCATCTGCATCCAGCTGTAGACACCTGCAACCACCTGCAGCCACCTGCATCACATGATCCAGGTGCAGCAGCCTATAAAGACTGCTCACTACCCCACCTTCTCTGTCTTCTCCCTCTCCCTCCTCCCTCTCCCTCCTCCTTCTCCCTCCTCCCTCTCCCTTCTTCCTCTTCTTTCTCCCTCTCCTTTCTCCTTCTCCCTCTCCCTTTCCCTCTCCTCCTCCTCTTCTCCCTCTCTCTCTGTTCCTATGTGTTCCCGACCTCTCTTCCTCTCTTTCTGTCCTTCTCTCGATCTTTCTCTGCCTTTACCCCTTTCCAGGCCCCTCCCGCTCCCTTCCCCCTCAATAAATCTTCTTTACTCTAGGCCTGTCACAGGTGTGATTCCTCAGGGGGACACCTTAGCAGGGCCTGTCAAGGTATTCACCACACACATTATACCACTGCTTTACAATCCATAACAAGAAAATTACGGTCCTTCTAGTCATTTACAATCTGAAGATGAGTGGAGACCAATACATGGAACTTGACCTGAAATCGCATGAATAAGCACAAACAAATGGGGTCGAAGCTTCTGGAGAGTGACTGCTTTGTTAGTGTGCACATATGCTAGAGGGGTCATAGTAAGAAAAGGAAGGGATGAACATTATCAACAATCATGAGGGAAATACAAATTACAACTACAATGTATTTCCATGTGCACCCACATAAATGTCTATAGTACTAAATGCACACACACATACAACAGAGGGAGAAAATATAGCATGCATTGACTAGAATGTAGAGAATTCAGAGCCTTTATGCACTGTAAGTGAAATGGAGCAGACGCTGCTGAAATCATTAAAGTGAGCAGGGTGTGGTGTCTTAAACTGTAATTCCAGTACTCAGGAGGCTGACACAGCAGGACTGAGATGAGTTTGAGACCAGGATACGTTACACAACGAGTTTAGGCAAGCTTGAGAGACAGACTCTGTCTCAACAAAACAAAATCTAGAGAGGTGACCAATAAAACAATTAAAAAAAAAGAATTATGCAATGCAGCAGTGTTTTGAGCACATAGTCAAGAAAATTAAAAGTAGCACTGTAGGAGAAGCTATGTGCTTCGCTGTGACCTGAGGGTGGGATTCCTTCCGCCTCAAGTAGAAATTCCTTGAAATCAGCTCCACTCCCTGATGCTGCGGCTGGCCACAGGAGTTGCTTTGCTAATAGAATGAGAGTAAGGTTTCACTGGGCCAATGCCAAACTAGGCCATAACTGTTCCTGTGTCACTGCCACAAGAAGAGAATGAGAGACACAGTGCCAATCTGACTTCACTGAGGGCTGGAGAGACAGCTCATAGGTTAAGACCCAGGTCCAAGGCCAGTGGTAGTGGAGCACACTTTTAAACACAGTACATGGGAGGGAGAAGCAGGCAGATCTTTGTGAGTTTAAGGGCAGCTGGTCTACAGATCCAGTACCAAGACAGCCAGGGATACACAGAGAAACCCTGTCTCAAACAAATAAACAATAAACGAACAAAACAAAACAAACAAAAAGCCCTAAAAACCTAAACAAAAGGCACAGGTTCAATTCCCAGAATTCATATGATGGCTCATGACCATTATAATTCCAGTGCCAGGGGATTCAATACTTCTTCTGGCCTCTGTGGGCACTGTACACATGTGCACAGATATACATACAGGCCAAGTGTGTGTGCGTGTGTGTGTGTGTGTGTGTGTGTGTGTGTGTGTATTAAAACTAACTAGTTCAATGATCTCAAATAGTGGTCTGTAGGTAAATGTTCAAAAGTAGCTGTCTAGACTTTTTTTTTTTAAAAGACTTGATCTGCAGTAATTGCCAAGTTGTATGATCTAAATACTGATTTTCCCAGGCTAGTGTCAAGGGTCCATCATGAAGTTACTGAGTGTTGAGATTCAGTGGCCTATCACATAACATTCAAACTTTTGAGCCTAGCATTTAGGATTCTTCTTTAGTAATCTCATCCTATACTATGCTCTCCCTAGATTGGTCTGCTCATACTCACTGGTTCTCAGGCCATAGCTAATGCCATCTTCCCATGATTCCCCTCTACAGCTCCTGGCTCTGGCTTTCAGAAGAGCTCTAAAGCTAACTGGGTTCCTCAATTTGTAAAAACTGGAAACTATCACAAATCAATCCTGTATCCCCACTGTCCCCCTCTTCTGAGCTGGTAAACATTCACTACTACCTGCTCATGACAGATCCTGTCCATGAGAAGCCTCCCTCATGCCAGGAGCTTCTAGTGGTTGCTTCTTGCCCTGAATTCAGTGTGTCCCTGTAAGTGGTCATATGAGGACTGCACACCTGGCATTCAAGTATGTTCTGCAAATCTTGTATGTGCATTCCATCAAGCACAATTATTATACAAAATAATACAAGTATTATACAACAAGGATCTCAAAAAGGGGACATTCAGGTGCCAAAAATTATTTAGCTATTATGGGTTTTGGCCAGAGGACAAACACAGATGCACAGTGTTTCTATGGCACTGCACTTCATGGAGTGGAGGTCACAGTGAGTGTGCAAAAGGCTCTAAAAACACCTGCTGGGGGCAGATGGTGATGCTTGGAAAGCAGTGGTCTCTTGTGTAAGTCACACATATGTGCAAGATAATCCCAAGTTTAAAAGACATTATTAGGAAACACTGAAGCAGGTTTCCTACATGATTGATTGTGGTTTTTCAAGTGTGTGGGTAGGGGGTTTATATTGCTCACTGAAGGTAGTGGGGTGGCAAATATCTGTTATAGCAACAGCATGGGGGCAATGAAATATGCCTTTCACGTCTGCAAATCGGTAACATTTCAGCCCATGGAGGACTGACCCCAAAAGACTGCCACTGTCATTCAGGATGCTTCCTGGAAACAGGGGCAGAAGCCAGAAGCTGACCTGGTGAGGAGTTCAGCTGCCCTGTGAGTGATGGGGGAAGGGCAGGATACTCAGTGCAACCAAGACAGCTCCTTGTGGGAAGCAGCCATCAAGACTACAGAAAACATGACCACAGAGGCACACACACATAATCCTAGCACTCAGGGGACAGAAGAAGGAAGATCAAAGTCTGAGGCCAGCCAAGAGCTACATAATGAGACCTTGTCTGAAAAACAAACAAATGAACAAAGCTAGGTGGTGGCACACTAGGTGGTGGCACATTAGGTGGTGGCACATGCTATAATCCCAGCATGGGGAAGCAGAGGAAAGAAGATCAAGACTTAATGGTCGAAGTCATCCTCACTGCAGAACAAGTGTGAGGCCAGGCTGAAATTTGTCTCCTCCTAACCCCCAAATACAAGAATGAAGAAAGGAAGGGGGTAAGGTGTTGCAGGATTTTCCCTGTCCAATCACACAGGGCAGCAGGAGGCCTGTGATTGGACAGGGGAAAAGGAGGTAGAGCTAAGAGTTGCAGAGTCAGAGAGCATAGGAGAGAGAAGGGAGAAGGCAGATGGCGGGCAGATGTGAACCAGGGTGGCCTTAGCCAGCCACGGTTATGATATTATAAGGTTAGAATAATTGGGATAAAGCTTTTTATCATTATCAATTGGCTCTGAAATTATTGAATTGACTTCTTGTAAGTTGAGAATTTATTGACACATAAATCCGATTGGCTTTGAGAGTTTTGATTCTACCGGGTAAATGGGTGTTGAGATGGCTGACTGTGGGGTGGGAGGTCATTGCGTGGGACCTGGTGGCAGAGATCTGCCAAGGGACTCGGGAGCTCTGGCCCGGAGAGACAGCTGAGTTGAGAGAGTCGTGCACGGGCCACGTGGTCCACTGGGTGCCAGCACTAGAGCGGGAACGTGATCCGGCCCTGCTGGGGAGTTGGCAGGTTCATTTTTAATATTTCCCCACAACAGAAAGGAGGGAGGAAAGAAAAAGAAAGGGGAAAAAGGTCAGAAAAAAAAATTCAAAAAGAATTGAAAATCAGCTACCATACCCAGAACTCTCCGGAAAATATGTGATTCCCAGAGAATGATCACTCTTAGAGGAAAGGAAAATTGGAGGGAAGCTTGGAGGATGGGCACACACCAGAAGTCTGGTGGACAGTCTTTCTAAGCTCCATAGATTTGCTGTAATCTCTTCCAGGAATCTACACTGCCAGTTGCACCTGTCATGGACATGAGACTGTCAAGACTGGAAAGTAAAATTATGTATACTTTAGGCTGTATGAAATTTAAGGGTCTTTAAGATATCTTGGAAATAATGAGAAGGGCTGCAGACATGGCTAGGTGGTTAAGAGCACCTGATGCTCTTTCAGAGGACCTAGACTCCAGCATCTACATGGAAAGTTACAACCGTCTGTAACACTAGTTCCAGGGCATCTGATGTCCTCCTCTAATTTTTGTGGGTACTACACACATGTAGTTCATAGACACATAAAATAAAAAAGAATTCTTTATAAAATAGGGGGGGGTCATATACAAGAGCCAGTGAGATACTCAGTGGATAAAGGTGCTCGCTGCCAAGTCCAGTGATGAGTTCAGCTCCCAGGGTCCATACAGAGGAAGGGAGGAACCAACTACTAGAAGCTACCTTCTGATTTCCACACAGCACCTAAGGCATGCACTGTGCCTCCCTGTTCCCACATACATAAATACAAGTTACAGAAGCTTTAGAATGTATACAATAACCACTTAATGTGCTGAAACCCGGGGCCTAACAGAGCTTGTACTACCCATATTAGATCCCATTCAGCCCTCATGACTATCTCCATATGAGCAAAAATGTCATGTGTCTCACAACTGGTCTAAATTCTAATGTAGTCTTCAGTGGCTCCAGATCCACTTGCATGGCTCTGCCCTATCCTGTCACATACGTGTTTTCATATGTAAGTCAGTGATTTCTCAGAGTGTAAGGATGGAGGTGGGTGTATTGAGTAGCTTAGATCCTAGCAGAATGGAGTACTATTAGAATTTAGTCTGCCCCGAATCCTGCTCAGCAATCCCTAGAACTATTTTCTTCTGCTTAGACAGGTGGTTTGAAGTACAGTTAATCCCACAATCTTTTAGGACAAATGGAGCCTGTACTACAAACCCACTACATAAATAGCAAGCCAAAGGCCACCAATCTCCATGTGAGAACTTTCTTACATCTATCCCCAAACTCAAAAAATGCTAGATCTCAGACAAGTAACTATATTGAGATGTAGAGAGAATGTCTTGTAAGAATTACCTGTTAATAAAAAAAACCCTATAGTTAATGAGCTGAAGCAGGAAGTAGGAGGTGGGACATCTGAGGAGGAGATGGAGGTAAACCAGATGAGTAGCTGAACTCAGGGAGATGGACAGAGGAAGACAAGGCAAGGAAACCAGCCACACAGCTGAACCCAGATCAGAAAAAAAGGAATAATAAGTTAAAAGCAAGTCAGAGTACAAACTGAAGCTTATAGCCTAGGCATTATTAATAAACCATCAGTTGTTATTACTGAGAATTAAGTGGTCAAAAGAAAAACTCAAAATTTACATCAAGAGAACTAAAGGTGCCTCTGAAGGAAGAATTCTGTCAGAGTACCAGGACCCTTACCTTCTAGCCAGTCCAAAGTCAATGATCTTAATTTGATGCCCTGTCTGGTTGACACACAGTATGTTCTCCGGCTGGAAGAGGAAAGGAGGAGGAAGTTATTTTACCTTATTACCCTCGCTGAGAAAGCCTTCAGCTTTCTCCCTTATTGTCCACAAGCCTCTGTTTTCTAGAATACAAGAGAAGTAAATGGCTTAGGATAATCATATGGGGCTAGATAGATAATAGAAATAAATGACTACACTAATGAAGTGGTTTGTGTAGGGAGCTGGCGACTTACTTGACTCAGAGGTTTAAGAGCAGGTGCTGCTCTTGCAGAGCTCAGTTCCCAGCACCCACATGGACAGCTCAAAACCACCATGCAGCTCCAGCTCTAGTGCATCTGACAGCATCTCTTGGTCTCCATGGACAGCTGTACTCACATACACATTCTCACACAGACACACATAGACACACAAACACATACACACACAGATACACACATACGCCAAATTAAAAACAAAATCATGTTTTAAAGGTATTGGTATAGACTGTAAGGAAGTAGGACTTCTGTCCTGTGGAAAGGGGGGCCCTGCTCAGTACCATCTGCTGCTCACCAGGAAAGAAACTGGGACACCAGTCCGAGCTTCTCAGTCTTCAGGTGAAATCAAAGACCCAGCTTTTTGGTATAAAGATTCCGTATTTTAAAAAGTTGGCAGTGAAATAAAATGTAGAAAACATGTATGATGTGATAACTGAAGAGCATGCCTCTGAGATGGAGATCTGGCCCAGGACCTGTGAGACAACTGCCTTGGGATAGTGCTTCTAGTCACTGGCTGCTGAAGAGCTATGTTTATTTTATTTATTTATTTATATTTTTTTGGAGATGAGGTTCTCTTGTATTCCATATTGGCTTTAAATTTGCTACATAGTCAAGACTGGTCTTCAACTCCTCATCCTCCTGCCTTGAGCTCTGATTGCTGAGCTTACAGATGTATGATATCACATCCAGTTTCATGTGGTGCCCAAACTCAAACCTAGGGCCTTGTGCATGCTAGGCAAGCACTCTACCAACTGAGCCACATTCCCAGACCTTCATCAGGGATGTTTTAAAAAAGTCCCAGTGCTCAGGTCCCCACAATTTCATGAATAGACCCAAAGCAATTGGTCACAAAGCATAGAGCTGGCTCTGTGATTGGTTTGTTCACAGAGCACAGGGCTATCTAGATATGTTACATGTGACTCAGTCCTGGCATTCAGAAGGCTAAAACAAGGAGAATTTGCAGATTTGACACCAGCCTGAACCACATAGTGAAATTCTTTTTTTTTTTTTTTTTTTTTTTTTCGAGACAGGGTTTCTCTGTATAGCTCTGGCTGTCCTGGAACTCACTTTGTAGACCAGGTTGGCCTCGAACTCAGAAATCTGCCTGCCTCTGCCTCCCCAGTGCTGGGATTAAAGGCGGGGGCCACCACGCCCGGCTTCATAATGAAATTCTTATCTCAGAAAAAGGGAGAAGGAGGTGGAGCTATAGATCACTTGCCTAGCTTGCAAAGGCACCATTCCCAGCAGGTATCTGCAATTGCACAATGATGGCTATGACCCATGGGATTGGAATGGTGGCCCTGACACACAGAATGTTCAGAAGACACCTGCCAAGGCCCGACATACCGCTCACCTTGAGGTCCAGGTGCAGGATATAGTGCTGATGCAGGTAATGCACACCCTCACAGATCTGCCTCGTGAACAAGACCACATCCAGCTCAGTGAGGTGGTACTTCTCATCCGTGATCCGGTCAAAGAGTTCACCTCCATCCACACTGCCAGAGAAAAGTAAGAGACAGGTGTCGGACTGAGGAAGTCCTCAGAGGGGCTGAGAGGAGCCAATCCAGGTGTTCCTAAAGTTGGTCACAGCCCACTGGACACCCAGGGCTGGTTAAAAGGGGCTCTGGTGGACACTGCTACATAGGGTTTTGTTGGGGCCTTTGCTCTGTCATATTCCATACCACTGCATGCTAGCCCATTCTAACATAGACCTCCCCTTTTTCTCTCCTTCAAAGTTACACCTGCAAGGTCATTTGCTACTGTTCTTCTGCCTGAGTCAGAAAGCAGCCACTTTCAACCCCCAAGCCCCGACCTGCCCTTAATACAGAATCTCTCCATGAAAACAGGAGTTTGATGTGGGAACCCTGCTGTTTGGGGGTATCCTAACAATAGGGTTTCAAAATCTGCTGCTTAGGATATTATGGCCCAAATATTACACACATGGACATGGCCCCTGAATGAAGCCAGGAATCACCATTATCTGGATAATATCTGTGACCCACAGTTATTATCCTAGTGCCTGGGAGGTGGAGAAAAGTAACTCAGGAGTTCAGGCCCATTCGCAGCTACATCACGATTTCAAACATGGGCTACATGAAACCCTATCTCAAACAAATTAATGGATGAGTTAAGTAACTGAAAAATTAAAGAGAAACCTATAGAAGAAAATTAGCCATGTGTGAGACAAATTTTTGTTTCTCCAAATACTTTGGCCAATCCCAGTGATTGAACCCAGCATCTCATACATGCCAGGGAAGTGCCACTGAGCCCTGGGTCTCCCACTTTTGATGGTTGTATGTTATAACAAATATTTTTGCTCTTATTATCCCAGTCAGAAGGTAAACAACAACACAAGCAAAAAGATAGATGCCCCCTAGTTGATGGCTTCAACGTCAAGAGTCAGTTTCAGGTCTAGAGAGAAGGCTCAATTCTACAGACAGAGTGAAGTGCAGTAAACCAGTGAGCTATAGTACACTCATACACAGAATGAACTTCGATACACCTCAACACAAAGTGAGCTGCAGTACACCCAGAGTGAACTGTCGTACACCCGCACACAGAGAGAGCTGCAGTACACCCGCACACAGAGAGAGCTGCAGTACATCCGCACACAGAGAGAGCTGCAGTACACCCAGAGTGAACTGTCGTACACCCCCACACAGAGAGAGCTGCAGTACACCTCTGCAGACATAGGTGCGGATCCAACGTAACTAGATTCCTTATATTTTCATGAAAACTAGATATAAAGATTTTCCATTTTCTGTCTATATTTTTTAATTACCAACCGTTAATCCTTCACACAAAATCATTAAAACTTGTTTAGGACAAACTAGCATAATGTCTGCAAATCAGATCAGAAATGTTATGCCCTGGCTTGTGACAAAAGGACTTTGCCTTCCAAGTTCCATGCTCAGGTTCAAAGGACTAGAGCAGGGAGGGTGGCACAGCTCTGGGCATGCCTGTGAGGAGCAGGCAGGGAGAGCTTGGCTTGGATGAAGGCCCTCAGCCCCAGCCTTGAGCCACCATGCCACTTCCGAGACACTTACTACTCCATGATCAGAGTGAAGCTGTTCTTGCTCTCAAAAGCATCGTAAAGTTGGATCAAGTTCACGTGGCTGAGCTGGTTCATGATGTTGACCTCATTCTTCACATCCTCCTGTGGGACCAGAGGGAAAAATTGGGTTTTCCAAGAAAACAGATCAGGAGAAGCCACTTGCACCTCCCAAGATGTGTACACATGGGGATGTGCACATGCACACAAACACAATCACACTTCACACATATCCACACACTCACATGCACACACAGTCACATATACATATACACATCCACTCACACACTTACATATATACACTCACATATACAGTCATACATTCATGCACACATTTCCACACACACATCCATACACATAAACACACAGTCACACATACATATACACATTCACTCACACACTTATATATAAACACTGACATATATGTGTGTGTCACATATTCATACACACTCACATACACACAGATGCACACGTAGATACACAGAGAGACATACACACACACACACACACACACACACACACCTTATGCTTCTTTCAACCCCTGCTCTCACATCAGGTCTCCTTGCCCCATCACCCAGATGTGTTCTTATAACAGAAAGAACCTTGCGTCAACCCACCCACTCATCTCACAGACAGGCAGGCGTGTTGGCAGAGCCACACCAGGCCGTTCAAACAAATGAAGTCTGGACTAAGGAATGTGGGTAACTTAGTGTATGGTGCATGAATCAAGGTGAAGAGGGAGAGAAGACATTAAGTTTCTGCTTGGCATGGAGGGGGCTGGGTAGTAGGGGCTGGAGGAGGGCGCCATGAGGGAAAGAAGAGTCTGGGCCTTGGCTAGAAGGATCTGGCCTGGAGCAGATGCCTCACCCGGTCCTTTATGCTCTTCACTTTGATGATCTTGGCTGCCAGTGCAAGGCCTGTAGACCTCTCTGTACACCTGTGCACCTGGCCAAACCGGCCCCTACGGAGACACAGGGACACAGTAAGCTGAGGTGATGAAAATCTCACCAAACTATGAGAGTCGCCATCACTCTCTGCACACACACCATGTGGACTATCTACACCACTGGCTTTTATCGTAGTGATCACTCACCCCTGGACATCTCAAAGTCTAGAAAATCACTTCTTCACCACCCACATCATGTTTAGGCAGTGAAGAAGTGAGAAAACAGAAAGCTGGTGGTGATATAATAGAACAAGGGGGGAACATGTTCCAGTCCCAGCAAGCAGCAGAGCTTGGCAGCTTCAGCCATGTGACTGGCTTTAGAATAGACACGGTTACTGGGACAATTGATGTTGATTAGCTGAAGCTAAGAAATTATCAGTGATTAGGAAAGAATCACGCCTTTAATCCCAGCACTTGGGAGGCAGAGGCAGGCGGATTTCTGAGTTCGAGGACAGCCTGGTCTACAAAGTGAGTTCCAGGACAGCCNAAGAAGAAGAAGAAGAAGAAGAAAAGAAAAAAGAAAAGAAAAGAAAAGAAAGAAAGAAAGAAAGAAAGAAAGAAAGAAAGAAAGAAAGAAAGAAAAGGAAAGCATTCTCACTTTACCATGGGCTATTCTGGATATGGGACTATGCTCCTTATCCATTCCATATCATGCCAGCCTATTTACCACACCCATGCCTGGCACTCCTGCTACCTCTGGGATGTCCTACTTTGAGGACCTCCTGGACCTCTCCTCCCTTACACATGGAGCCATCACACCCTAGGAACCTCTGTTCCTCCTCTATGCAGGTCAGCCTCAGTGGTACAGCCTCTGCCCCTCACCCAAGCAGACGCTGCACTTACCCTCCTAAGACTTCATGTTGGGATACTGTGTAGCCTGCTGAGATCAGGGTATCTTTGATGCTCACTACCCGGTGTTCAAAGGGGGCTGGGGGTGCTGCGCTGTCATCTGCAGAGAGACAACAAAAATTTCTGCGAGTCTCCTTCAGGTAGCTTCCCATCCTAAATGTCAATTGAGCTACCAGATGGCAAGCCCACTGCCCTCCTTACGGCCCCAGAATGTCAAAGCCCTGTCTCTAGAATCATTCCGATGGAGCCACACATTTGGCAGGAAAAGCAGCCAAGCACAATGGGTCAGTGAGCAGATTTTCACGAAGAGGAGGCTGTATTTAAAGGCAAAGGAAATAGTCAGGAGTGTGAGGAAGGAGGCTGGAAAGAAAACACAGCGTCTTCCCCTCTCAGCCTGGGTCCCCACACAGCTGATCTCAGATTCCCAAGGGTAGGAGAGCCTGTGGTGGAGCCCAGGGTGGGCATCTCTCAGGGCATGGGATGTGGCGAGGGTTATGCACGGAGAGGGGAAAGCAAAGGGCAGCTCGCACTTGGGAAGAGGGGGGTGGGGGGAGGAGAGGGGAGGCATTTAGGATTGGGTTTTTCTCTTTAATTTTATTACTGTGTGTATGTGTGTGTTTGTGTGTATGTTGTATAGGGACCAAACCCGGGGCTTCAGCTCTATGTATACTAGGCAAACATTCCACCAATGAGCCACATTCCTAGCCCTCCTGTTTTCTGCATTCTTACCTGCCTTAATGTCAAAGGAACACTCAAGCAGGGAAGTTGCTTTGAGAAATCTACCCAGTTCAGCCACAGAGGCTCCTACTTCCCAACCACCAAAGCCGATTTAAGGTCCAAGTTTAGTCCTTCACATTTCTATATCTTGGACTCTAGCACCAAAACTTACTATCCAGAGCCTTACACTTTCTTAGAACCACGTCATCGATGGGAGGTACAGTAAGGCTTCCAGACACTCACCTTACAGATGTGCACAGACTTACTTACCTAGAACCACAACGGCAGCCTCTGCTGCAGAAGATAACCTTCGAGCTTCAGTTCTCTCTGGGCCCTGGGCTGCATAGTCCTTCCCAAGCTCAGGGCTCACTGCTCCTGGGTCTATGCCTTGCTGCAGGTCTGTGGTCCCAACAGTCTCATCTCTCCAGTCCCTTGTAGCCAAGCTCGGTCCTCTCATAGGCTCAGCCCCAGGCCCTGTCTCCTCCTCTGCACTCACGCCACCATTGTTGCTGCTCCTCTTTGGCATGGGTGGAAATGGTCTTGCTCCTTTAGGGATCTGGTCTTCTAACACAGTCCCAGGGCCTGGAGCTTCTGCAGAGCCAATGGGATTGCCACTTTGGGTCTCAAGCAACTCCCCAGGAGTAGCCATCTCTTGCGTATTGATAGGGATCCTAGGCAGAGAGAAATATGGTCCCTAGGTTCAAAACAAGGATGTTCAGCTGATGACACACCTCCTAGTAGTGTCACTCCCTATGGACCAAGCATTCAAACACAGGAGTCTATGGAGGCCAAACCTATTCACTTTGTATTCAGCTAAACTGT
The DNA here is from genome assembly GCF_900095145.1 of Mus pahari. Lineage (NCBI taxonomy): Eukaryota > Metazoa > Chordata > Mammalia > Rodentia > Muridae > Mus > Mus pahari. The sequence continues at coordinate 9,762,860 of NC_034609.1, forward strand.
TGTGTAGCTTGGTGTTCTTGTGGGAATTTTTTTGGAGGGGGGAGGGGGTTCGATACAAGGTTTCTCTGTATAGCCCTGGCTGTCCTGGAACTCACTCTGTAGACCAGGCTGGCCTCGAACTCAGAAATCCACCTGCCTCTGCCTCCCGAGTGCTGGGATTAAAGGTGTGCGCCACCATGCCCAGCTCTTGTGGGAATTCTAACAGTGGGAGATGGGGCTGTTTCTGACTCTCGCCTGCTTTGGGGATCCTTTTCTTCCCACTAGTCTTGTGTAACTTGCTATGCCATGTTCAGTTGATGTCCCTGGAAGCTGAAGGGAAACAGAGGAGGAGTAGGTCTGGGAGAGGGGCTTGGAAGAGAGGTGGGAGAGGGTACTGTGGATGGGATATAATATATGAGAGAAGAACACATAAATTAATAAAGGGGAGAGAGAGAGAGAGAGAGAGAGAGAGAGAGAGAGAGAGAGAAAGAGAGAGAAATGTATAGGAATGTATGAAGTGCTCCTGTGTTCCTTGAGGGTTCATTCTGAGAGAGCACTAAGTGAAAGGCTTTCCCTGGACTGTGGAACTTCTAGAGTTTATTGTTTTGGAAGTTCCTCCTGCTAGACTGAGGCATTGTGTGGGGACAGTAAGAGAAACAGTGGCCTGGGGAAGAGCCTAACTTCCTCCAAATGTGTAGCTCTATCATTATGTAAGTAAAACTGGTTAAGATTACAAGTTAGTGGCCCACACCTTCCATGCCCGGAGTTTTAGTGGTAGAGGAAGGCTCCATCCCCACCTACACACACACACACACACACACATACATATACACACATACACATACATATACACACATATATACACACACATATACACATATATACACATATATGTACACACATGCACATACAGACACATACACACACATAGGCACACATACACACATATACACACATACACATACATATACACATTCACATATACACACATACATGTATACACATGTACATCATACAGACATATATATACACATTCACATATACACACATACAGACATATATATACATATACACATATACACACACATACACACATACTCACATCTACATATACACGTTCACATGTACACATATACATACACACATGAGCAGTAAACTCTATGTTATATGTCCTTTATCATAATAAAATGGAAAAAGGAAAAATACAGGGTTTTTCTCCAGAAGCTGAAAGCCCTGCCCCACTTTGAGGTCTAGGCCTTTGAGAAAGGAGGTTGACCACAGGTGGTGTGCAGCTGAGAGACATGGCAGCCTGATTAAGTTAAACACTGGGCAAGAGTGCTTGGGTCTAGATATTCATCACCAATGGCAGTGGAATGAAGGTTGGTATCCAAGCTAAATCACCCTGAGCCTATTGCAGACCGAGAGATCCAGGAAACTTGACAAGCCAAGTGCTGGAGGATTACCCAGGTGGTCAGTAGGAAAGGACATTGGACATTGCAGGCCTGTCTGGTGTCCTCTTCCAGTGGAGTAGGAAGTGACCCCTGTGTCGTGCAGCTCTGTGTTGTGCTCGGTTTCTAAAGCCTTCTTACCTACAGCACAGAACGCCTACCACAGGCATTGCAAAATAATGACAAGCTTTGTGCTGCCAAGTTCATATATGGTCTCAGGACACCTATACAAGCAGCCCCTTCCCATCAGAACTGACACTTAATTTTCAATCTCCTTTTCTCAAAAACAAACAAAAACAAAAAACCACATTCTAGGGGAGGAAGGGCAGGTGGTAACCTCCTCACTTCCTGAGAATTGCTTCAGATCTGGTGTGTCTGAAGTTCAGCTCAGGGCTGCTACTGGGATGGAAAGTCCTTCTCGCTGAGGGGCTTTTGAGGGCCCCCACAACGAGTTACAGAAAGTTCACTCCTACCACAGTTTCCACATTCAGAGCACACGGATTTGGTAGGCTGGTCTCAGTTTGCAGCTTTGCCTATGGTGAGACTCTGAGCCTGGATTTCACCATCAGAAGAGCAACACGACAACCTTCACACTCTGGGGATGCTGGGAGGATAAAGTGATGCCCACGGAGGGCGACACCAGCGCTGGAGTGTGTAACGTGCCCTGTGAACCGCATTGGCTGAAGTAACTATTTATCTAAAGGTTAGTCATTTGCAACCCTAATCCCCATTAGAGTGAAAAACAAGAACTCCCCAGTGGTACCTGAAAACCAAATGGTACCAATGGTACCAGACCAAAGGGGCCAGAATCTCTGGGCTGATGTTTCTTTATACCCCCAACTCCCTATTCCTAGGTAATTCTCATAACCAGCAGGTGCACACTAGTGCCCCAGGATCCCAAACATAAGATCTTCCCCCTGTGAATCCAATGTAGCTCTCTACATGCGGTGGCCACCAAACATGTGCCACTGGCCCATTGACCACGTTGCTAATTATACCCATGGCCCAACACAAAAGAACATCCTTACCTGGGAAGTGCTTCACCACTGTGAATGTCACTGTCTGGAGTTAGTGGCCCTGGGGGCTGAGGGCGAGGCCCTGAACTCAGCCTCGTGGCCTCTTCTGAAAGCCAACAGTCAGGCTTGCTGGATGAGGTCCCTTGACTGGCACCTTGTGACATCTTGAGGTTACTGAGGACCTCGCTGATTCTGTCGATTGCTACAGACAACTCCAGGGTGGTTCCAGTGTTCTCACTGGCTGTCTCAGGAAGCCCGGATTCTGCTTCTGTGGGTGGAGGTACTTGGCCTGGGCCAAGAACTTCAACTCCCTGCCTCAGTGAGGCTTCTGCCTGGGTTAGGTCAGCTCCCTTCAGTGACGTATTGATGGTGAGAGGCGGCCCCTCCACTGTTCGCACAGGTGTGTCCTCCTTTTTACTCTCTACAAGATAACAGGCTGGGTGAAAACACTCTTTAGGAGACACTGATTACAGAGAAAAGAAGAGTGAGCATATATGTAAATCATCCCATGTACCACACCTATAAAACCCCAAAACTGGACATAACCCACGCTGCCATCGGGAATGTGTCCAGACGATGGAACAACCACCCAATGGAGTGGTGTACCACCATTTTTAAGATGAGAGAACAGAAGTTTGAGAGATGGCTCAGAAGTTAAGAGCACTGACTACTCTGCCAGAGAATTCGGGTTCAAGCCCCAGCACCTACACAATTGTCTATAACCCCAGTCCCAGAAAATCTGATGTCCTCTCTGGCCTCCTCAGACAACAGGCGTGAAGACACATGCAGCCAAAACACCAATACACACTGAGAAAAGAAGGAAGGATGTTTGTGAGTGTGTATATGTGTGTAAACAAACAACTACTTATAATGTCTTTATGTAGACTGGACCACACAGGAAACATAGGGACTTCTTAAATGATCAGAAGTAAAGGCTTTAAAGAAAAAGGTCAGAAGCCAGACTTCTCTTAGCAGACCTTATTTTGTCAATTTGACTTTAGAACCCTAAAAATATTATTCGAAAAGAGAATTTTGTTTTCTTGAAATAGCATCTCACTGTGTAGCCCTGAGGGGCCTGAAACTCAGAGATCTGCCTACTTCTGCCTTCTGTGTGCCAGGATTAAAGGTGTGTGCCAGCATGCCAGGCATGTAAAGTTTTTTAAAAAAGAATTAACTTTTAAAAAAAGCAATCCAGCTAAATTCTTGTTTTGTTTGTTCTTTTGGTTTTTTGAGAAGGGATCTTTGTTGTAGCCCTGGCTGTCCTGGAACTCACTCTGTTGACCATGCTGGCCTTTAACTCAGAGATCCATCCGTCTGTCTCTGCCTACCGAGTGCTGGAATAAAAAACCCACTGACCAGTCCAGCCAAACTCTTAATTCCATCACTCTGGGGATGGAGGCAGGAAAACCAGACATTCAAGTGGAGTTTGAACTCAGCTACACAGTAGAGTTCAAGACCAGTGTGGACTACATGAGACCCTATCTCAAAAAAAGCCAAACAAAATTAAGGCAATCACACCCACAGGTGGTTTGGTTAGTACTTTTATTCTGCGCCATTATGTGTGCAGTTAGAAATAAGCGGTATAGCCACTTGCCTTCCCGCAGCGTCCGAGAGGGGTCAGCTGGCACACCTCCTGTAGTCAGAACACGCTTTGGCTTCACTCCAGCAGTGTCTGCTTGCTCCTTGTTCTAAAAAACAAAATAAAACAACAACCACTACACATAATAACACTGTCATTCAGACTTCAGACATCTGTGGACTACCTATGGCATGCTTAAATATAGTTAGGTTATTCCATATGACCCATAACAGTGCTAAGGAACATATAGTATACCATGCTGCAGATAAAGACACTGAGGTAGGAAGAGCCTAGTTTCAAACCCAGAATCCGTGACCTTTCCAGTAAATCACTGAATGGCTAGGGAGCTGGGGTCTCCTGAACTGGAGTATGAAGGGCTTAGACCAGGAATGGAGAAAAACCTCAATCCTAAAACATCAACTCAGATCAACTATTCATGCTGCTATAGCTCTGGTTGAGACTGGATTCCAAAGTCAAATCATGCTTGAGGGATGGACCACCACAGCCGATGGGTAACTTCAGCTTAGGAGCTAAGGAAGTGCCTCCAGCTGAGTTTTGTCATTTGGGCCTTTTGTCTTCTTTGTTTTCCAAAAGAAACTGGTATCAGGCTTTTTGTTTTAATCAGATTTTATTAAGGCATAAAATTAAATAAAAATTAATCTATTAAAGTATCATTTGTATATAACAAATTATACATATAAGCTATAAACTCTTTCTGTGAGACAGAGTCTCGCTCAGTATCCCTGACTGGTCCAGAGCTCTCTATAAAGACCAGACTCACAGAAATCCACCTGCTTCTGCCCCCTGAGTACTGATTAAAGGTGTGCACCCCCATACCAGTTCAACAAATGTGCAACATAGAATCCTGCCACCCTGATCCCTAGAATTTTAAGCCAAAGCTTTAAATTTTCAGTCTTGGAAACCAATTAAAATCATTTAATTGCTGCAGATAAAATACATCTTCCCTTAATAGCTGTTTAATATCTCTGTGCTCTGCAATAAGGACTGGGTGGCTGAGGCAGGAGAGGCCTGTTAGTGGCTGGTCATCTCTACAAGGGACCGGGGAATTGTTAACCAGAGCTGTGCTTTGACTTCACACTGGGAGCCACACTTGGGACTCTACTGGTCAAAGGTTCAAAACTCCTGGGGTCCCCAACAATAGATAGAAACCTTTTCTGGAGAGCTCCCTGGCCACAGAGAGACCAGGACCAGTATAGGGCTTTGAATATGCATATCAGGTCCTGGTCTCTAGCAGACCTTTTAGGTTTAAAGAAGAACAGCAGAGCCTCCCTCTGGACCAGTGGTCAGCATCCATACACTGGGGGCTCCTTGACACTGGTCACTCTTTGTTTCAAAGTAGCTTTAGAAGTCGAGTACCTTTTGTGTGCTGGACACACGTTTCAAAACATTTCACATTAGTTCCCTAGTCTTCCTGCCCACCCTTGAAGGCAGATGATATATATATATATATATATATATATTTTTTTTTTTTTTGGTTTTTCCAGGTAGGGTTTGTCTGTGTAGCCTTGGCTGCCCTGGAACTCACTCTGTAGACCAGGCTGGCCTTGAACTCAGAAATCTGCCTGCCTCTGCCTCCCGAGTGCTGGGATTAAAGGCGTGCGCCACCACGCCCAGCGAAGGCAGATGATATTAACTAATGGGATGACTCCTGATTTACAAAGAGAAAGTAAGAAGCTGAGGAGCTGGCCAGGTGTTGGAGGCAGAGTTTAAACAAGCCAGTTTGATTTGAGAGGCCAGGTTCCTGCCTCACTGCTGCTTAGCTCCCAGGCTGAGATTAGCCATGACTGTGGCATCCCATCTCCCAAGCCATGACTGTGGCATTCTGGTTGACCTTAGAAGCCAGTCTCAACCAGAACTATAACAGCGTGAGTGGTTGACCTGAGTTGATTTAGGATTGAGTTTATTTTTCCACCCCTGGTCTAAATCCTTTGTCCTCTGGGGCAGTACTCCAAAGTCCTCCCCCTCTCCCAAGTCCCCCTGCCTGTTTTCCTGTGCCTCTCTCAGTCCTGTCCCCTTCTCACCCCTCTGTGGCTCCAGGGCATGAGCCACATCCATGGAGATCACGTGACAACTTGCAGGGATTGGTTCCATCCTTCTACAACATGGGTCCCAGAGTCAAACTCAGGCTTTCAGATATTACAGCATCATTACTCACTGAGCCATTGCCTAAGCCCAAGAACATGAAATTTTACTCCATCTTTCCCTCCCTCTCTCTCTTTCTGTCTTTCCCTCCCTCCCTTCCTTCCTTCGTACATGTATGTGCATGTGACACAGTGCACGTGTGGAGGTCAGAGGCTAAAGTTCTTTCTTTCTGTTATGTTGGCCCTAGAGGTTGAATTCAATTCATGAGGTTTGGTGGCAGTCATCTTTACCTACTGAGCGATCTTGCCAGCCCAGCTTTGCTCTTTAACAACACGGACCACACATAACCCAGTGTCCAGCACATAAAAAAAATCTATGTTAGCTGTTATGATCCTCATGTCATCAGTGTGACCCAGACCTGTGCAGCAGATAGCACACCTCTTCCTTCCTCTGCAGGATCTATCCTGCTACTCCTGTTTTGGAAATTAGAGGCTTTTCCACAGACTTCTTCATCAGTAGAGGTCAACTTGTACAGACTGTCCTGAGGCAGACCCTGTTGGCTCAGTCTGTCCTTTCCCTCCTTTTCTTCAGTACAGGAGGGCTCCTGTGTCCACCCACTTATGAGGGCTAATGTCCTGAACAGCCTGACTGTGTTGGGCCCACCTGCAATTGAGCCCAAAGATGAAGGCAGCTGGCTACTTATGATAATCTAATTCATTATTACAACCAAATTAAGGTTAGTGAGCACTTTCGAAGATGAAGCAGGTAGTAGGTGGTATGCTGGGACTACAGTCCAAAGGCAGGACACCTGTCTTGTATACATGAGGCAGTGGTCAGTGTCCTGCGGTTGATCCCCAGCACTACCACCAAAATATAATATAAAGAAAGTAACCAAGCCCTGACATAATTTCCAGATTTAATAATGTCAGGATGTAGTTCAGTTCTACATATGATTATTACACCCCTATTCTCTTAAGAGACAAAAAGGGGGTCTCTAGATGTCTCTGGAGTCTAGATTTGGGCAGTAAGAATATGTTAAAGACCCATGGCTGAGCCTCAGTTCACAGAGTTCTCTGAACTGCACTTCCTCCTTGACACATAAAAACTTCATGTCATGATCCAGTTAAAATCTGACATTCTAACTGGAAGATAGGACCCAAACCAGCAGACAGTCACTGATAATGTGAGTTAAACACAAAGACCAGAGACAGACAGTGGGACAATGCAGACAGGCATTGCCCTGACCACCAACGCTGACCACCACCTCATGTATACACCGTGGCAAGCATGAAAAGACAGTTCTTCCCCTGTTCCCAAATGCTTATATAGTTACAGTGCAGTTAATTCTATTAGTCTACAAATACCTTTTATAAATAAATAAGAAAAAGGTGTAAAACAAAATAGGAAAATTCGTGCATGAACAGGCAGTTCACTGAAAATGTAAAAGGTTTTAAACCATGTTTCATCTGTTAGTAAAAGATGTTAAAGCTTTAAAATATATCTTTCTGTTATCTCTTGGGGCTTTTATGAATTTAAAAGAAGAATTAGCTTTATAAGACATACCACCAATTGCTTCATTTGGGCCTGATTTAATAAAGAAACTAAGAATCTTAAGAAATGTAAGACATTCGGGGATGATTGAAAAATAAGTTCAAATAATAGCAAAATTATTTACTTTGGTGATATAATAACAAGATTGTGTTTCTGAGATAGCCCGTCTACTTGTTTGTTTGTTTGTTTGTTGTAGTGTTGAGTTTCAAACATGGACCTTGTGCATGCTGGGTAAGTGCCCCTTTAAGCAATACCATTCATTCCAACTTGATCCTCTCCCATAAGGATAAGAACTCTAACTGCCTCTAAAAAGCACATTATCCAACATTTAAATTCTCTTCCATTCTTCTTCTCATTCCGATGCATGAAAAATGGGGTCTTATGTGTATTTTAAATATTTCAATATAATAAACTTCAAAAACACTTAAAAAAAAAAAAAAAAGCACCTTAAAGCACATTCACCCCACAGTATCCAGGACAACACAGGAAATGTAGCATTTACCTCCAGCCTTGGAGATCCTCCTATAAATTTTAAATGGTCTGTACATTATACATTGTACGGTATAGTTCCTAATACAATGTGCTATGTAAATAAGTACCCTGTAGCAGAAGTATGTCCCCACAAGGGGTGGAACTCACTCCTACACTCAGGAAAACTAAGGAGAAGGCTCTTTACTGAAGGCACTACGGTCCTCCAACATGAGGCTATGGGGTTGCTAGGATGAGGAAACAAAGATTAGAGAATTAACAGATGAGGTACAAGCATATAAAAAGTCGTTCTTCTAGCTCCTTGAAGGACTGAAGACGACAATGCCTACTGTATTTGCATAAATTAGAAAACGTTGTTAGAAATCATTTTCACCTTAATAGTCTGTCACCTTCTGTTCTTACATGGAAGTAGTTACTAAAGACTGACGTCTGCAGACTAGGAAACCGAGAGAGCTGTGCCCAGCCTCCCGTGTAGAGCAGGCCATGTAAAAACTGTGAGGAAATGTGCTTTTGCTTTGTGCTTAGTTTCTGTTTTAAGGAAACGGGGGTTAGAACTAATGATCCAGGATTCATAAATTTATGTAAATTTAAGGATTTCTAAAAGAAATTATTAACAGTGTTCAAAGCCTTGAGGATGTGGCTTTAGTAAATACAAGACTGGGTTCGGACTCTCTAGTCTGGAGAAGGAAAAAATAAAAAGGGAGAAGAAAAAATGAAAAGAGAGATAGAAGAAATGGCAAGGAAGAATGATGAGAATCCTCGGGCAGAGAGAGACAGAGAGAGAGCACTTGACCTGACAGCTATACAAGTCATTAAATCAGCGCCGCTGCTCCCATTCCCTCTTTCTCCGCACCCTCCTCTCCCTGAGGTCGGACGTCAGCACGGACCTCAGAACGCTCACAGTTAGTTTGTCCCTCAAGTCTCTGTTGCCTGGAGTTGCCCAAGGACCCACTCTGGACTACCACCTCATTCTTTTTGTTTTTGAAGAGAGTGGGGATCACTGGGCTATGGGGAAATCCGTCTATGGTCTTTAAATTTCCATCTTTCATTTTCTCTACAAGACACAGAATACACAAGGAAACACTGTCTCCAGCTCTCCTAAGAATCATTTCCTGACCCGGTTCCCCATCAGGGGCTCCAGAAACCACTCCAGCCAGGGCAGGGAATCCAGAACCAACCTCCTCAGGGCCATCGGCCAGACTGCCTTTCCTCCCGGGCACCGTTCCTTGCATGCTGAAATCAGCCACCTTGGAATTCTGGAATGTGGACCCTACCGAAGTAATAGCCCTGTCCACAGCCACCACCACCTTGAAGAGGGCTTCGAGCCTGGCACCATGCTGGGCACTCTCCTGCCGCACAGCCCTCACCAGCTCCAGGACCTCAGGCCACGCAGCCTGAGCGGTAGTTGGGGGAGTGCTGCCCGGCCCTGCCAGACCCAACTCCCGGGAAGCCTCCAGCCAATGCAGATCTTGTTCCAGGTGGTCCATGCCTTGACACACACACTGCAGCTTCTCTGTGACATCTTCTTGGAAATGCAAGAGTCTGTCGACCTTCTCAGTCAGCACATTAAGTTTTTTGTCCATGGTAGCTAAGCAGGCTCCGCCCATCGCTGGCAGACCCTGGGGGCCCAGAACCTCTGGGTCCTCCTCTGAAACTCCTGACATCCCAATTCTGGTTTGGTAAAGGCAAAGGCAAGGAAACTGAAGCACCACTCTCTGTGGATCTACTTCTCACTTTGGTGCTAACATCTGGAAGGCCATTGTCCTCGGCTGGTAAGAGCCTTGCTGCAGAGCCCCAGCCTGCCCTCCTGACTGAGCTGTTTGGGGGAACGGAGAGGTACAAGTTCTCTGTGTTTCTGCCTTGTCTATCTCACACTCAGCCACTGAGAGAGTGACAGGCTGAGTTTGGCCCAGGCCCTTCTCCTGGGGCCTCTTTGACATCATGGTAACAATTAACATTCCTCTTTAAGAGGCTGCTGACTGCAGATATTTTAAGAGTCTGCCCAGAGAAGGCTGGGCTCATATAGCTCTTGCTAAAGAATGGAAGAAAAATGTCTTTTAACATGCAAACAGGGAAGGGGAATCCACGGGACCCAACCCTTAAACAAAGAACTGCAGACAACCAAGGAAAGCTGAAAATTAGTCTTCCCCAGGGATCAGCCCTAATTGGTTATCCCATACCAGTGGAAAGCCTTGAAATACTATGCATACAACTAACGCTAAATAAATCAGTAGACTGTATTTATAGATTTATGTGTTTTATACATATAATAATAACAATTAAAAAACGAATTTGAGAGGGACTGAGAGGGATTGGGTGGAGGAAAAAGAAAAGGAAAATTGTATAATTGTAATTTAATTTAAAAGAAAAATAACAGGGTGCTGTTGGTGCATGCCTTTAATCCTAGCAATTGAGAGGCAGAGTTAGAGGCTAGCCTGGTCTAATAGAAGGAATTTCAGGACAGCCAGGGCTATACAGAGAAATCCTGTTTTGAAAAAACAAAATAGAATAGAATAAAATGCAGAAAAACATGTCCTCATTTGCATACAAATTCACCTTGGTCTCTAACAAAGGATAAAAGTATATGTATACTAACAAACTGTCTTAAAATAAACTCCTTTGTGATTTGTTATCCCTAAGGGAATATCTCTTCAGCTGGACTATGCAAAGGAGTTTTCAGAACTGCAGGGGCTGAGGAGACGGGACCCCACAGTCACGCATACATTTAATTCACAACACAAGGCAAGATGAAGGCAGAGTAACCTATGAAGCCCCACCATCCAGCTCTGCCTTTCACCATCACGAAATGTTATTGTGTCTGCAAATTAAAAATGAGCTTTCTGTTGCTGATCCCTGTTTGGATGATCCATGATACTTGGATTTGGACTGCCTGTGGGGAAAGTCTACAGCTCATGTCTCTACCAAACATGCTCGTGGGACCCCTACCTAAACACAGATCTGAGAAACAACACTCTAGCGTACTCAGTAAGCACAACCCCATAAGTCCTGTTCCTTTAAAAAATACTCTCTGCAGACACATACCAGCGACCTCCTGGCTCCCTGCAATGATGATGAACGAATCGGACAACCAGTGTCTAAGGTTCCAGGCTCTCTAGCGTCGCAGAGAACAAGGAGGCCTGTGTTCCTGTGCTTTTCAAACACTTCAAAAATACTGCGCGTGAGTCAGACTCTTACAGAAGAATCAGCACCTGAGGTGGACACATTCAGGTCGCAGCTGGTATGGGACACAAAAGTGCCAAGGATGTCCCAGGCCAGTATGACAACTTTCATGGAGTCCACTGAAGGAAATAGCAGAGCCCAGAAAGGAAAACATGCTCAGGCTACATAGGCACATGGTCCTGAGGGTGGTTTTGCCACATACAGGAAGGCACCAAAGGAAGGGGGCTTTGGTGTCCCCCCAGATTCCCTTTACTGAACACAATCAGTTTTGATAAACTGACCTGGAAATCTGAGACCCATAGGCATAATCAAGCCATTTGCTATTTTTAAGTCACAGGTAGCCTTCCAATAGTGTTCTTGCAACACTTGATTACAACCCCCCTCTCCTCACCCCCAAGACGCCTGTTCCTCAGCCTAAAGCTACCCAAACTCATTTCTGGGAGTGCTCCTGAGTCTTGGTGATGGAATGAGCACAGCAAGCTGGAAAGGAACATTGGTCTGTTTTCCTCTTGGTGAGACTAAAGACAGATACATAGAGTGGGGCTGTAGCTCAGCTGGCAGAGTGGTTACCTTGTATCCCAGAGCCCTGGACCCAGCATTACATACAGTAACCCAGCACATTATGTACCAGGTACAGTAGTGCATCAGCCTGACAGGGATGTATACTTCCTAAAGAAACACTCGTGTCCCTCACTAGCTATCAGACCATTGACACATGGACCTGTGAGCCACGGTTCCTGAAGAGATGCTGCCTGTGAAGGCTCCTGCCTTGAACTCCAGGTTTGGGCAGCATTTGAAAGACTGCAGCTTCAGTGCTAAGTTACAGTTTATCTTGGGTGATCTTTAGCTTACCAAACAGTTATTCCTTGCCTGTGGGGCAATGGGCTACATGCAGACAGCCTGATTTCCAGTTGAGGCTAGATCTTGAACCCTGGGACTGGTAGTGGTAATTCACTTACATGGGACAGAAGGAGTTCTCTTATGTTTCCTGGACCTGGCCCCCACAACCCCCACAGGAGAGGCATGGCTATCAGCCACTTAGGAATAGCACCAAGCCTTCCCACATGCAAATAAGATTTTCCCCAAACTCTCAGTCCAAGCCAATGAGAGGTGCCTGCTGTCAAACCCTGAATCACCCCCAGAACTGTGTATAAGGCTAAAGCGAGGCAGGGGATTAAAGGTTTGCAAGAACTATTCCCTTGTCTGAGCCTTTTGTTCCAAGAGCTGTATGTAACACTTGGGAAGAGAGCTTCTCTCCCGAAGAGCCACCCACGGTCCTGCCCGCACTCCTCACTGGATTGTTGGCCCAGCCTGACCCGACTCAGTTCAGAGAGGCTTGGAGTTACTGAGAGACCTGGAAGGCATGGCAGACACTTCGTCTCCCTGCCCACACTCACTTCCCCTTGCTGGAGCCTTCCCACCTGGCCTGGACAGAGATCTCCGTGGAAAACCTCTGGTACCCAGGCCCACACTTGCCCACGTCTGTGTTGGACCTAACATCCTGATAAACAGATAAAAACCTTGGGAATGTACTAACCTAGCACAACCCTAGTCTCCACCGAGACTGCCATCTCAGGGCTGAACAGGTGGCTCAGCGGCATAGGCACCGCCAGGACACACAGTAGCTTACAACTGCCTGTGACTCCAGTTCCTGGGGATTTGACACCCTCTTCTGACATCTGCTGACACCATGAATCATGCGGTACATGCACACATGCAAACAAAACACTCATACACATAAAATAAACCTAAAATATTTTTTTTAAAGGGTGCTATCAGAAAAGATCTGGTGCCTATTAAAATCCCCCATCTCCCTGTAACTACCTCTCTGTTTCCACCAATGTTTGTTTTGTTTTGTTTTGTTTTTTGTTTTGTTTTGTTTTGTTTTTGAGACAGAGTTTCTCTGTGTAGCCCTGGCTGTCCTGGAATTTGATTTGTAGACTGGACTGGCCTCGAACTCTCAAGAAAGCCACCTGCTCTGCCTTCTGAGTTCTGGGATTAAAGGTGTGCTCTGCCACGCCCAGCTCCACCAATGTATTTTTAAAGTGCCTTGATTTGTGGCACTCTTTGTTCTGTTACCATAAAAACTCCATGAAACTATTTTCATGTTGGAACAGTGTATTTGGGAAGAGCTACAAGTCTGTTCCAGGGACCACGGTCACTTATATTTTAGCTCTAAAAGAAATCTCTTACTCCGTTTGATTTTAGAGCTGTGTGTTAACTTCACATTACAATACCCTTAGGAATCTCATGCTGAACTAGGGAAAGCCTAAAGCTGAGCCAGCCTAAACAAAACTTCCTCCAGAGAGAGAACTTTACAAGTCATCACCTTGAGGGATACTGGAGCCAAATCAGTGATGGATCAGAAACTGCAGGAAGGGGTCTTGACTAGGCCTGTTTAGATATGTGTAGTTCTCACCTCTGCATAACTCTAAATGTCAGGACCCTGAAGGCAGACTTGGGTGAAACTCACTGAATCTATTTGTTCCTTTTCTTAAAATTCCACATTGAATAAATCTCTCTCTCTCTCTCTCTCTCTCTCTCTCTCTCTCTCTCTCTCTCTCTGATTGTTGCTATTAATTTGGTTCTTGGCTCATTGAGAAGTGAATGATCCCTGTTGTTGGGAAACAGGCTGTGATCTATTTGGTAACAATCAGAAACACCACGAAAGGACCAAAAGACACATTTGGGGTGGCTGTCACCTGCAGACAGTTGGCTTTGGATGGAGAGGAAAGACTGGAAGGTTATGGGAGCTGCTACAGTCATATTATTTCAAGGACATTTTTCTTTCTTCTCTTTTTAAAAATTATTTGTATGCACATTGGTGTTCTGCCTGCATGTATGTCTGTGTGAGAGTGCCAGATCTCCTGGAACTGAAGTTACAGACAGTTGTGAGCTGCTGGGTGGGTGCTGGGAATTGAACCCAGGTCCACTGAAAGAACAATCAGTGCTCTTAACCACTGAGCCATCTCTCCAGTCCCCATCAAGGACATTTTTTTCTATCTTATTACTTTAGGCAGCATCAGCTGCTTTCTACACGTACTTGGTGAGTTGCATGGTAAGACTTTGCATCACAAACAAAACCACTTCTGTTGGATTATTGCTATGCATTGTCCTTATAACAAATAATGTGTTAGTGATAACGTATAAGATCCTTATTGAGATTAGGATATAAAATGATGGTTTGTAAAGGGCCCTTATTAAAGTTCCTTCTTCGGGGGCTGGAGAGATGGGTCCATGGTTAAAAGCACCTGCTACTCTTGCAGAAGACTCAAGCTCAGTTCCCAGCACCCACATTAGGCAGCTCACAAGGGCCTGCAATTCCAACTCAAGGGAATATGATGACTCTTTATGGCTTCAAAAAAACAGCTGCACTCATGTATATGCACACACGTGTGTATGTAGACACATTTAAATTTTTTAAATTTCACTGTCAATGAACATTACAGGAAATATAAATTCTACAAATAGTAATTTTGAGAATCTATATTAGCTTCCTCTATGTGTGATTTTAAAAATCTATTTCATTAATTCTTACAAAAAAAGAGAAAAATTACTGGGTGTGGTGATGCACTCCTTTAATGTCAGCACTCAAGAAGCAGAGACAAGCAGATCTTTGTGAGTTCAAGGCCAGCCTTGTCTAAAAAGCAAGTTCCAGGGAAGACAGGGCTACACAGATGAAAGAGAGAGAAAGGGAGAGAGAGAGAGAGAGAGAGAGAGAGAGAGAGAGAGAGAGAGAGAGAGAGAGAAAGATTAATAGTTTAAATATAATGAATCACTAATTTATTAGAATATGCCTTCATTAGGTGGTCAGAAAAATATCTAAACTGCTTTTGCTAGACAAATGTAATATTTTGGGGATTAGTCTGAATATGAAAATACTTTTATATGAGTTTTGTGCCATGGTCTATTTTATTTTATTATTTTTATTTTATTGATCTCACTATGTACCCCAGGCTGGCCCCAGACTCACAGAAATTTGCCTGGCTCTGCCTCTGCCTCTTGAGTGGTGGGGCCAAGGGCATGTACCACTCTGTCTGGTGGTCTATTTTAAAAATATATATGTAAATATATAATATACATGTATGTACACATATATGTAAATATATTAAACTATGTGTATATAAGTAATATTAAAATGAGCTAATTTTACTATTGTGAGAACTGCTGAGAAATAATATATTTGCTGTAAATAATATTGTAGAATTAGATATTTTAGTGTCTAAATCATATTATAGAATTAAATATTTTAATATCTAACATGTTGCCAGGAGTCCAGGAATCGGGCTTCCCTTTTGTGGATGCTAAATCTCGTGTATGGAGAATCTGGAAGCAAAATCAGAAGAAAACTCAAGATCCTTTTGATGGAGTTTGAGAATAGGGAAATGGGACAGGCTAGATAGACATTTGGGTAGCTGAGGGAAGAAAGGAGATTTAAAAAGAGCCTTTTGAGTTAGAGTTCCCCCAAAGGGAGGGGTGGGTCTCAGTAACAGAGGTCTGTATGGGGCTGGATGGAGGAAGGGCTCTTCAGAGAGAATGCCCAGAATGTAGAGCAGACGCTTGGGATTTGGAGCTGTTGCTAAAGGAGGGGTAGAAAGTGTGTGTCACGAGTTAGAACGCAAGAAAACTGGACAAACTTGATGCTGATATGCTGAAGATCTCTTAAGAGGTCACATGAAGACAGAGGACACTTATGTTATGGTATTTAAAACAGATTGGAAGGTTATGTCTCTACCCAGGACAGAGAGGGAACTGAGATTCTCTCCCTGTAATGGAGGCATTGGCTTTTCCTCAGACCTCCACCAAGCCATAATATCTGTGTCCTCTTTCCATCTGTATGTTATTTTCTTGTGTGTTACCCAGGAAATGGGAGATGAGGCCCATCTTTAATGGCCTCCAATCCTTCTAAAACGTGTCCCCTGTCTAGTTAACAAGCTGGCATAAATCTACATTATAAAATATTTAAGGTAAGACCAGTGTAATTCAGTTAGGCAGTAGTGACATGCCTTAATCCTAGCACTCAGGAGGCAGAGGCAGATGGATCTCTGAGTTTGAGGTCAACCTGGTCTACAGAGTGAGTTCCAGGAAAGCCAGGGCTACACAAGGAAACCCTGTCTCAAAAGCAAAACCAAACCCAAAACAGTGTAATTCACAAAAATGTATTAGGCTTAATCTCCATTCATTGAACTATTAAATTCAATTCTCATATTCATAGACAGCATACTCTCATGATACATGCAGTATGATGTAACTCTAACAAATGCAACGTGATGAAAAGGCTGGTACAATTTTTGTTCACAGAGCTGGAGAGGTGGCTCCGTGGTTAAGGGCATTGGCTGCTCTCCTGGAGGACCTGAGTTGAATTCCCAGTAACCGTATGGAGGCTCACAGCTGTCTGCAACTCCAGTTCCAGGGGACCCAATGCCTTCTCCTGGCCTCTGGATGCACCAAGCATGCACATGGTGCACAGACATGCATAAAGCCAGAACACTCATGAACACTAAAAAATAAGAAAAAAGAATTTCTTTTTAAAAAACAAAGGAAATTATGGCTATATCTATATATCTGTATCTATATATCTATATATAGCATATATGACAATTTCAACATTAAATCTGTTTTGAGGCTTGCTTTTACTTTTCTATGTTTTTTTTTTTAATTTATAGAAAGAAAGCCCACTCCTCTGCTATAATATAGAGAATTAGCGCCCTCTTCTCCATCTTCATATGTGAATATTTCTTCCATTTGCTCTTTTGTTCAGACAACTCTATTGCCTTCCTGTATTAAATACTGTCTCTTAGGAACGTTGGTGCTGCAGTAGACTATGCTGAGTATTCTGGACTTGAAACTTAGCTGGGGTGGATCATCCGTGCGTAGATGATCAACCTACTCTACCAGAGGCTCTGGATGTGATCCCCCAGCACTGCTCAAAATGGGAGAGTTGAGTCATGTAAGCCTGTAATTCCAGGGTGGAAACTGGAGGATCATGACTCCAAAATCATACCTGGTCCACCTGTCTCAAAACAAGAGGAAACTATATTATATTGGAAATTATAATGTTGTCTTCTCTCTTCTGCCATGACTGTTTATTAAGCCGTTAAATGAATGTAGTTGGTTTGGATGAGCTGTCCCCCATAAGTCCCTGGCTCCAGTTGGGGGTTCCTGTTGGGCAAGGCTTAGGTGGGGTGGTATGGCTAGAGAAAAGTATGCCAGTGGGAGTGAGTTTAGAGGTTTCAAAAGCCTCTCTCCATTTGCAGTTCCATCTACGTGTTTCCTGCATTTCAAGATGCAAGCGCCCAGCTGTTTCTGCTTCCATGCTATGGCGCTTGATGCTTCCCCACTGTGATGGGATTCTTCCCTCTGGATCCAGGGGCCCAAAGTAAACCTTTCCTTCTACAGACTGTCTTGGCCATGGAGCTTTACCACAGCAGCAGAAAGGTAAACAAGACAAGGAACTCTAAGAGGACTTAATAAGAGACTATTTTTAAAGAACAAAAATACCCCTAAAAGAATCAGCATGTCTCTACTATCTTGCACCCTTTATCTTGTCTTACAAGTATATAGTTGAACTTAAATTTATCAGTTTTCCTCTTTACATGAAAAAAAAAAAAAAAACAGACCTAAGAGATAGCAGTTGTTTATGCTTTCTCTTTACCCAGTCTCTTTTAAAAGACACATGTCGTCGTAAGTAGACATTGAATGCACTGTCTGGCTACTGTTAACATGGGTTCACATCTTGTCGTAAGTAGACATTGATTGCACTGCCTGGTTACTGCTCACATGGGTTCAAAGCAGCCTGGGGAAAGCAGAGCAAAGCTGAAGTCTGTGAATGCTTCCCTTGTTTCCCACTGTCTGCAGTTCCACCATTCTTCCCTGATGGGTAACATATTAGTATTTTGCCTTGTTGATTGGTTTCTGTGTTTGTGTCTTGTGTTCTCATCTCCAGAGTATGACTTACAAGATTTCTCTAGAGATAACAAGCCAATTTTTCAAGTTTTCATTTTGCTTAACTATATAAAAGATTTCACTCAATTGAGAAATTCATCTAGTTATTGTTATAGAAATATTACACTATTCTTAGCAACATTTTTAAATACTTGTGAATTAAAAATTAGATGTAATTTAATCTTTCAAGGATTCAAAGTGAGCACCTGTTGATACCCAAAATGTATTTAAATTCTGTTTTTCCTTTCTAGTCATCCATTGACTATGTCATCAACAGTTCAGAATCACGAGGATGTGGAAGAAGTAGACTGTTTTGTTTCTTGGCTCTTAAAATATGGGTGGTTATTTTAAAATAATTTACTGCTCTGTAAAGCATTTATTTGATGAAGACTGGGAAAATCACAAGGCAGTCTGCAGCCGTACATCCTTATGCCATCTTATGGCATTTTAAAACTGAAGTCCATTATTCTGCTCTTAATAACATTTTATAGTTAACCTAAAAGAGAGGAATTGACGCTTTGTTAAAAAAAATTGTTTGTTTCCAGATTCGTTTAAGATTTGGCTACAGGGGAAACAATAGCAGCAGCTGCAACCACGGTCGACCCAAGCAGTGGGCACATCGGGTATGAGTGTGGTCCTGTTTCCCCTTGGCTTTGAGCCAGGCTAAACTAAGCGTGGAGAAATCAAGGCAGTCCCATGGTAGTGCCCAGGATGAGAAAGAATGACAGAGCGGGGTGGGGTTGGTGTGGGGGATGAGGGAGGGGAGCTGAGAAGAAAATGCCTCCCATCCACAAGCTGTACTGAAGTTTGCTCTTTTAAAACACCAATGGAGGCATTCTGTGTTGTACAGTCCTGATGTTTTTCTTCAGTTCCTGTAGTTCTCTACTGACTCCTGAAACTGACTAGTTCCTGCTTAAAATGGATAATGGTAAGCCTAGGGAGATCCTACCCAACCCCTGTGGCAAGGGTTTCATAGTATATGTGGTAATGCTGACCTCTTAGTCAGCTTAAACAGCATCTTAAATCTTCCATCTGGACAACCTTGGTGATTGAAATGCCGGTATAAATCTGCTTGTCCTGACAAAGTAAGTATTTGTTATTATGTAGAAGATGCACTTGCACATGACCTATTTGTAACAACTGACCCTCTTCCGTACTCTGTAAGAGGTCTAAAATTTTAGTCAGTGCTGCAGACCATTTGCCCTGCTGAGAGGAAAGCTCTGAAACTCACTTTCATAGGAGAAACTGGCTTCACATAGTTGAAAAGACTGCTGTACAGTGCTTTTATCTAATGGTGCTCATTGCTTTGGCTCTTTTACATAAACCTTAAGGAAACACAAAGATGATAGTCTATAAAGTGGAATTGTTATTGACACTAAGCGTCTCTACGTTTTGTGTATTCCTGTGCTGTATAGTTTTATGTCAATTTGACACAAGCTAGAAGCATCTGAATGGAGGGAACCTCGGTGAGGACATGCTTCCATAAGTTCCATCTGTAAGGCATTTTCTTAATTAGTGATTGATGGGCAAAGGCCAGCCCACTGTGGGTGGAGACATCTCTGGGCTGGTGGTCTTAGGTTCTATAAGAAAGTAGGCTGAGCAAGCCATAAGGAACAAACCAGTAAGCAGAACCCCTTCATGGCCTTGGCCTCATCCATTGCCTCCAAATTCCTGCCCTGTATGAATTCCTTCAATGATGTACAGTGATATGGAAGTGTAGCCAAATAATAAACCCTTTCCTTTCCAATCTGCTTTTTGGTCATGGTATTTCATAGCAGCAATAGAAACACAAACTAAGGCATCTCTTTTTTCCAATGTAGCCATGGTGAATAATTTTTTTTTTTTTGCTTTTTCCTATTAATCTGTGTCTTTTAATAGCCTTAGTGAGGAAGGATGGCTGAAACTGGTTTATCAGGACACAGATTGTAACCCTAAGTGTGATAACCATTATGAACACCTGTAATCTCAGCATTTAAGAGTTAGAGACTTGGGGCTGGTGAGATGGCTCAGCAGTTAAGAGTGCCAACTGCTCCAAAGGTCCTGAGTTCAAATCCCAGCAACCACATGAAGGCTCACAACCATCCGTAACGAATCTGATGCCCTCTTCTGGAGTGTCTGATGTCAGCTACAGTGTACTTACATATAATAAATAAATAAATAAATTTTAAAAAGAGTTAGAGACTTGATGATCTGAAGTTTAAAGTTATCCTTGCCTACATTTTGATTTTGAAGCCAGCTTGGGATGCATGGCAATAAACAATAAACAATAAAGTTTCTTTAAAAAGAAACATAGGCCAGGCATAATAAACACATTCCTACATCCCCAGTGCTTCATCGCTAAGACAGGAAGGTTTCAGGAGAAACCCCATGTCAATGAAACATAAAAGGAGAAATGAAGCAAAGAAGCAAAACCAACAACAACTAAAGAATCTTTGGAAAACAAGATTTGGGGAACGCAATGTCCCATCCTCTCTTGGGCAGGACTTCATCTGCTGCAGAAATCACCTGCACTTAGATGCACTCCTTCCCCATCAATTAATCCTTGGTTTCCCCCAGGAGCCAGAATTTCATGGCTCAAACTTTGGGAAATAGCTGCCTTGAGAAGTCTCTGGAAGTCCAACCCTCAGCCAATCAGATCTGTCGCAGTCAATGACATAAGCTTTTGTGGAACTAAGTTCCCTCTAGAGTGTAGGCAGTCCTCTGATCCCTGCAAGTTCAACGCATTGAACTGCTTGAAGCGTTACCCGCTTCTCACTCACCAGTGTTGGACCTCCAAGAGAAACCATCAAGCTCAGGGTTTATAAAGCCCTGGGGAAAGAGACAAGCAGTGTCTCAGATACTAGTTGTCTCTAAAGATGACTACTTAAATTACCAAATGGTTTGCCCTACAACTCCCTGAAGCAGCAAGATTTTAAGGCAGCTTCCCATGGGCACTTCAGCCAGCTACTGTTCCAAATCCCTCACGGAGTGAGCTGAAGATAAAATGGTGGCTTCAGTTTGGGTGGTGTGGTGGTTTGAATATGCTTGGCCCACAGGGAGTGGTACTGTTAGGAGGTGTGGCCTTCTTGGAGGAAGTGTGTTGCTGTGGAGTAGGCTTTGGAGGTCTCCTCCTATGCTCAGGCTCTGCCCATTGAGGAAGAGAGCTTCCTCCTAGCTGCCAGAGGATGCCAGTCTTCTCCTGGATGCCTTTGGATTGAGATGTCATCCTTCCCACTATGATAATGGACTGAACCTTTGAACCTGTAAGCCAGCCCCAATTAAATGTTGTCCTTTATAAGTGTTACCTTGGTCATGGTGTCTCTTCATAGCAATGGAAACCTTAAGATACCTGGTATCCTTGGAGATAACAGCATGAGTTGGCTTGTTGAGTCAGAAGACTAAGGACTAGAGTGGAGTAGGAACCTGTCCAGAGATTGAAATATCAAAGGTTGCAGCACAGAAGACTGGATGCCCTTTCCCACCAGGGCTTCTTTCAACCAAAGGGGTACACTCAAGGAAAGTTCTCCTCTTCCTCATTTGGAGCTGAGCCATGGTTTGGGACTATTACAGTTCTGAGCTCATCTGCATCTCTTCTTTAATCCTTGATAGTTGTTGAGAAGCACGAGAAAGTTCACTGGTCTTACAGGTCCCAGTGGCAGCCCTCCAATGTGCCCTCCCCTAGCCTTGAGTGTGCTGGATCAGACCTTGTTTGCCACAGTCAGCTAGCCCACCTAGGGTGGAGTCTTCCAACCTGATGAGATCCTGACAAAGCGACGGACCACAAGATCCTGGCATAGTGGGCACTGGGTTTCCCTGCCTTTAAAAATTCAGACCTTAGAGTAAATCAGATCAGAGAACTTTGTTTTTGCTCATTATTTCTCTCGCCATTTTTCCCATCCATCCCCAGCTTTCCTTTCAGGAATCCAATCACCCATAGTCACTGGTGACTACACTCCAACTCAGATTTATTCCTAAAACAATACAGCAAGAAGCTCTGGGTGAGCTGACCACGGGGAGATCTCTGAAGGAAGAGCAGCAGTTGGCTCTCAGAACCTTCTAAAGAAACAGAGTACAGAAAGCTGACAGTTCCCAGAAGTAGACTCTGGCACCCCTGAGAGTGAGCATGGAACACACCCACAGGAATCACACCCATGTGAATAATCACACCCTTGGGAAATCACACTCATGGGAATCCTAGCCACAGGAATTCTTGTAGATCTTTCTAAGGCAAGGAAGAGTCAAGACCAAGTTCTAAATCCTTTTCTCTGTCTATAAGAGGAGTGAGTTTATGCACACATAGGTTCTCTGGGGATTGAGTTATGATTATTCTCTATCTCTCATGAATGTTCAGAACACAGCAAGAAACCCAGTGATTCTCTCGGGACAACAGTGCCTGCCCAGAGAATGAAGAGGGATTACCTCCCTATGTCAAAGACCAGAAAAGCAGTGACTGCTGGGTTGACAAACAGTAGCAAACCCAACACATTTTCTCCTTGCTGAGGGACAGAGCAGTTGATCCACTCTTGAGAAAAGCAGGCTAACCTTTGCCCTGCTATGGGTGGGGATAGAATTCCCCTGAGATGGGGGCATTCTGAACCCCAAGAGTTTTACATAGTCCTTTGGTAACTTGACGGCAGGTGAGGGTTCATGGATAGAAGAAACTGAAAGGCTTTTGTTTTTAAATGCTATCAATGAGGCAGGAGAACAGGAAGCAGCAGAGGAGAAAGTCCCACAGAGGAACACAGGAAGGTGGCAGTAGTGGAAATACCTGTAGCCTTTAGTCTACATGAACCTCATTCAGCTAAGTGAGCATGCTCAGAAAAGCTTGCGTTATATGAACTTGGCAGAGTTAGTGGTGCTATGATGACCCATAAGGGTCACCATGGGACCTTACTTCCTCATATCCCCCCACCCACCCTTTGCCACTTGGAGCCTAGCCACAGATGAGCTAAGGCACACCTTCAGCTTCCTCAGTATCCTACCCTTAATAAACTCTCTCCTTTCTGTAAGTATCCGTGCTTTGCTACAATGCATTGTAAAGAGTACAGAACCTGGAACTTCCTGGTTTATCCTCTGGACTCAGATCTGTGCCTGTCATATCAAGTCTCACATTGAAAACTCATCTTCCATATTTTTCTAATTCCCTGAAGGAGGCACAGCTTGAAGAAAGCATTAGAAAATCCAGAATTGTTAAGCGTGAAAGCTTTTTATTTTCTTCAAGGGAAGGAAATACTGTTTCCTCTTCACCAGAAAGACTGGAGTGGGTGTTGTCTTTCAACCTGGTGACCTTTCGGGTATTCTATTAGGATCCTGCCTTCCCGAATCCCCCAAAATCCTGAGCATTGTTTAGGTCCTAGTCCTGAGCCTTGTCTCTCAGTGAATAGAACCCATCATCATGGTCCCATGAACATTTCACACTCCTTCATTAGACTCTAGCCTTATGCTTATTACAAACCCTTCCTCCTTATGCCTTACCCCAGCACTGTCTATAAGCCAATAGAACTCATTCCTATTGCAAAGGTCACAGGGTCTTTGCTGCCATGCTAGGGAGTCTATGTAGCTGTGCTTAAAGCTTTGCTATGATAATTGTCATGTGGAAACCTTTTTCCAAAGTTTGCTATGCTAAATGTGTGAGAATAAACCATGAGGTCAGACTCTGGAAGTTCTGGTCCAGTGCCAGCAAAGATGGCTCTGACTAGAGTCCATTCTTCACCTTATGAAAATTGTCCCCCTGCTGGCTGTGAATCTTTGAGGGTGGGGGTGGAGCCCAAGACTGCCCCTCCACAGAAACTTGATAGGAAAGAAAGCGATAGAGTATGTATTAAAGTAAGACATACTCTCCATAGAGAGGCTAGAAAGTGAGGCATTGGTGAGTGAGGGTTAACAGTGAATTTGTGGAAAATGGAAAGCAGTTGAAGAGAAATAACAAAAAAACAAAACAATAACAAAGAACAACCTTCTGCCTAACCAGGAGCAAAGGTGAACACAGACACAACGGAGACAGCTTTCTCTACACAATCTCAGAGAAGCTGCTGGTCCCTGAGACACTGATGGGTAAAAGACAGTGCCAAGGGTTCATCCTTCCCCACATCCCCACACACAGAAGATGCAGCCAGAAGACTGCACCTCCTGACAAAGACACTGCTCCTAGGGAAACTCAAGAGCCCAGAACACAAGGTTGTATGTGCTGAGATAGTGAGGGCCTCTTGGAAACACCCCCAGGGTGATCTTCAACTGCCAAGCAGTGCACAAACCTCATCAGCTCACTCGGTGCTTAGTGCCATATTTGAAATTACACAGAGCCAAAAAAAAAAAAAAAAAAAAAAAAAAGATTACTAGGTATTCAAAGAAAACCTCCCCCCCAAAAAAGATATTAATGGAGAAAAAATATAACCAAGGAAGAAACAAAGAATATGAGAAACAGAATAATTCAAAATAGCTGTCATTCATAGCCACAAGATGTGTGAAAGGCTGTCCCAGCAATTAAAAGAATGCTTATGGAAAGAATTGGATACAAACAAAGGTGAAAATTTAAAATATAAATACTAACTTTTAAAAATACAAAAATATGGATTATAAAATAAAGTTAAAATACTATGCTAGGGCTGGAAAGATGGCTTAGCTGTAAGCACGTGCTGCTCTTACAGAGGACTTGGGTTTGGGTCCCAGAACCCATATGATGGTTCAAACCATCTTTAACTTTAGTTTCAGGAGATCCAGTGTCCTTTTCTAATCTCTATGGCCACAAGGTTTGCACATGGTGGACATATATACATGCAGGCAAAAACACTTGTACACATAAAACAAAATAAATCTTTAAAAATTTAAAGATATCACTCAGATGGTGAAACTAAAAGTAAAAACATAGGGTCAGTTAGAGGGCTAAGTGGGTAAAGGTGCTTGCTGCCAAGCTTGGCAACCAAAGTTTGATTCCTCCAGAACCTCCAGGGTGAAAGAACTAACTCCCACAAGTTGTCTTCTGACCTTCACATATATGCCATGGCATTTGGATGCAGACACATACGAAGACACATATACATACAAAATGATCAATAAATAAGAAACAGACAGATGTAACTTAAAATTTAAGAAAATAAAAAAGTCAATATGAAGACATATGCATAAGAAGCAAATAGAGGGGTTGGAGAGATGGCCCCATGGTTAAGAGCCCTGTCTGCTGTTCCAGAGGACCTGGCTTGGATATTTACACATGGCAGCTCACGATCACCTGTAACTCCAGTTCCAGAATATCCGACATCCTCCTCGCATTTCCTTTGGTACCAGGCACTCATGTGATACACAGATTACATACAAGCAAAAATACCCATGCACATAAAAATAAAATTGAGAAGACAAGCAAAAGCACATTCTATGTGTCCAGCTAGTGTCACATTTAATTAACTGGAGTTTCAAGAATTTGTCAAACAAATGCTATAGTCACTATGCAAGTTTATGGCAGAGATGGCCTGGCAGCTAGGAACCCATACTGTCTTTCCAGAGGAACAACCCCCAGGACCCGCAGCTCACAGTGGCCTGAAACTCTAGTTCCAAAGGATCTGACACCTCCAGACTCCATGGGCACCAGCAGGCATATGCTCATGCTTCTTCACACACACACACACACACACACACTTTAAAATAAAGTAAATAATTTTTAATGAAAACATAAATAAAAGCTTCTGGAAATTAGACAACAAAATCACCCAACAAATAATTGAAGTTGGACATCAGACTTCTCACCCTGAAAACTAGATACAGTGGGTTGGACACTGGGCTCTAGATTGGGAAGCTCAGAATTTTAATCACATTGCATCCTTGCCAGCGAGTCCCACAGGTTGCAAAGATGCAGAAAGCTGGACACTTTAGTTTCCTTTCCTCACTCTCCCTAGGATGGAGGCTTTAAAGATGAAATCCGAACAGAGTAGAGAAACGGTTTTGACCCAGGCACAAAGGTGAAAAAGAAGAATGAATAACATTCTCCCCCACCCCTACCCCGACCCCCAACTGGAGGAGTAGAGAGCAGTATGTAAAATAGTTAGCAAGGGGCAGTCAAGCATGTCTGGGAAACAGACACTTGGCAAGTAGAGGCAGGAAGATGAACCTTTCAAGCTTGAAGCCACCCAGAGCTTTATGAGAATGTGAGCCCCTATCTCAAACTCCAGCAAACTGTCACACACACACACACACACACACACACACACACACACACAAACGCATGCACACACGTATGCACTGTTCTTTGTTTTGTTGTTAAGGAGTTGTGGGAGTGGTTTGTACAGGCAAGGCAAGCAAGCGTTCTGCTGCAGAGCAACACTCCCAGTCCTAAAGCTATGTAAGAAATGTTAAGAGCTGGGCCCCAGAGGCAGACCAACTAGATTTAACTCCTGCCTTTCCCCCACCCCCCAGTTATTAGCTGGAACTGTGCCCAAGGGTTACTTAACTTCTGAGTCTGCAATTCTTCCCTGTTCTGTGGCATAAGAAAAAAATAACAATATGTGTATTTCTCGGAGTTGACAGAAGGTTACAAGAGAATGCTGACCCTTACAAGGCTTATCAGTGATTGACACATTGGAAGTACTCCGGGGTTAGCCTGATGGTGGCAGGCACGGCAAATAGGGAACAAACAGAAATAGACAACCACCCCACCCCACAACCTCCACTGAGAAACACAGCCTCACAGGAAAGAATGGTGTTAAAGTACAATCATTGACTCGACGATGAATATTTACAGTCCTACTGAAGAAAGTGCTTTCTTGTGTGAGAGTAAGAACTGAATGAAGTTCAGGATGAGCCTGAAAGGTGCACAGCCATTTATCTAAGAGAAGTCCCAGGATGGGGCTCTAAGAACAAACAAACATGGGGCAAAGAAAAAAAAAGGCAAAGCAGCCAAAAGATTTCCAGTCATCTGTGGAAAAAGAGGTCTGTTGTGGGGACACAATCTAAGAGACAGAACACAAAGCACTCCTCTATTGTGTATATTTATAACATTACTGCACATGGCAGAGAAGAGGTCCTATTCTAACAAACTCAAATATTAAGAGACTTTTTTTTTCTGAGAGAAGGAAGCTGATGCCCAGAGAGTGCCCCACAAATGCCACAGGGACAGCTATGTGCACAGAGAAGACTTCTCCTGTCTGCCTGCCGTGTTTTCCCTTCCACGGGAGCCTTGTGATGCAATACCCCGGACAGTGAACATCAACCCCACATATGCACAGTGTCCAGCACACACACGGCTAGGATTTCTAAGTTGTAGAGATTAAAACTGCCATCCTTACCCCACCTCTCCATCCCCGCCTGGGCTGCCAGCCCAAGAAAGCAGTAATGGATGCAGGCAGAGAAAACATTTCTCAGGCTCCAGTCAGTCCACCTCCTAGAAGATACACACTTAGAAGGTACACGCATGTTCTCCGTGAGGCTAAGCTTAGTTAAGAAAGGAAGGCAAAAGAAAAGCAATCTCAGAAAACCATGCACAGTCCAGTGCGCTTGAGGGTTAGTTGACGGTTGACATTGCCTGTCCTTTACACCCCTGCTAGTAGCAAGGGAATCCCAAGATGGCTATCCACAGATGGCTGTGCCCAGCAACCAGAGCTTCCTATTGACTGCATTTCTTTGCAGGAGGACCTAGGCCTCGGGGACAAATGTCATTGTCTCCTCTGTTCCTATGACCCTACCAATTGTTCCTCAGGCTCTAACTTCAAAGCACACTGGCTCAATGCCACCCTTACCGCAAATATCTGGGTGTAATCTGATGCCCGCTGCTGGCCTCTGGTGCTGGGCCTGCACAGTGCTGGGACAGGGCACAGAGTTCCCATCCTGTGACCACAGTGGCCAAGTTCTGTTTACTTTGCCTGGAGATGGATGCTGCCCAACTATGCGGAGCCCTGGGAATGAGGTGGGCTGGTTGGCTGGGGCGACTTCTGTGGAAGAGCTCGGGTTTAGCGATAAGCCTGGTATTTCCGCTTATCTTTGACCCTGTCCAGGCGCCAGAAGCGTCCAGAGGCTTCACTTGGTTATCTGCTTTGCTGGGCTCTATCTGCCTTCCCCACTTCCTGCATCACTTAGCAAAGTGTCTAACTGTGCAACAAACAGCATGTAGTCCAAAGAGGGAGGAGAAAAGAGAGGGAGTCCTGGGCCTGGGCTGAGCTGATTTGAAAAACTCAAATTGGAATCTGGTGCAGGCCTAAACGCACTGGAATCCTTGTCTTCAGCCTTTCACATCTCAGAAGACCCTAACTGGCAGCAGAATGGGTCAGAGACCCTAACTTTTTTCTACAGGGCTGCTCACACTGGCTGGGAGTCTAGTTGATCACCTCTGAACTAGGTGGGTTCAGCAATCACCTTTCCAAATAAAAGGACTCAGGAAGCCATAACTAAGTACAGATTCCATAAGAACTCAGGCACACTGCAGCCCAGAGGAGGCAGTGGCTCAAGGCTGCTGCTGAATGAGGCACCAAGTCAACAGATCTTCATAGAGAGCCCACGGGAAGGCAAGAGAAACTTCAGAAGATACGGATAACCTCCCTCTGTTTTCCAATGGAAAAAAATCCAAAGGCCAGAGAAGGGAAAGGAGTTTCTGAAGATCAAACAGCAGATGACAGGCAGAGACAGAACCAGATGACCAAACTGATGGATGCTCTTAGAGAGATCATGGAACTCCCTGCCTGTTCTGTGGATTGAGAGACCTCAGGGGCAGCTGGACCAGGTCATAGCCTGTGGGGATGCAGGCTTGGCCTTAACACTCATTTGAAGATGTAAGGAAGGGGATGAAATGCAGGGATTCCCAGATACCAAGATCAGTTGCTAATTCTTTTACAGAAAGCAAAAACAAAAACAATGTCTACAACTTGTTTTACCATAGCAACCCCAGGAAGAGAACCGAAGCCATCCCAAAGCCTGACAGGATGAAGCCAGAAGCCACCTGGAAACGCAATCCAACCAGCTGGCTCCTGTAAAGAATCAGAGTGGGAGGACAACTGTGCTGGAACCCTGCCTGAGTGTGACCGTCCCCTCCAGCCCTTCGGTGGTTGGTAGACATGCTTCCAGGCTTCTGCTTTCAGCCATCGTAGCCCTGGTTGAAGCCCTTCTATTTCATGCCTTCCTTCCCTGCACCCCCCAGTTAAATAGTTCCTGGCCTCAGCAAGGTCAGATGGAATTAGCATGACACACTGGAAGAAAAACAAAAAGCACCACCAGGAACCAAATCCAAAATGAGCAGTAATAAGTAATCCATTTGCTTATTCTTTATCATAAAGCAATCCCATTTAAGAGGCTGGTAGACACTGGTACTTTTATGTGCCCAGCATTGGTACAACACCTCTATATAAATGACTTTACTTGCCCCTTCCAACAAGTCTAGGGGGGAGGAGCTGTTATCCTCATTTTAAAAGATAAGCTCAGACTTGTAAGAATCAAGGAAGTTCTAAATACACAGAAGGACTTGATTTTAATCGTAGGCAATCATAGTCTAGTAGTCTACAACTTCCTGTTGTCAATCTAGAGTCTGCGTTTCTCCCTAGAGGGATGGTTTTGCCAATTGCCAACCCAGAAAGCCCAAACAAATGTACCAAGTCAGAACTGGACCAATGGCCTGTCTGTTCTGCCAGCTCACACCGTCACCGGAGCATGTTTTCACATGTGCTTCCATCATGGCATGTTTTCACATGTGCTGCTCTGAAAAGGAAGGGTCTCTGACCCTTGCAGGGATGGAGGCTCACAGTGAGTCAGTAGGGAGCTGGGCCTCTCCATCTCTGAAGCCAGTGTTCGCTGTAGAGTGGAGAGTTTCTGTAGCCTCTACTCCAACACACACATTGAAGACCTCACCTCATCTCCCGGTGCTAATTCTAGCCAGAGCAAGACCTGCAGATCTTCGATATTGGATTATTCCCACTGCAACCTTATTTAAGCTCCTTGACTGTATTTGTGAGCTCAAGAACTCTACTCATGCCACAAGAAACCCCAAAGGTCTGCATGGGAGTAAGGGTAACATAGCAGAATAGCAGATAAAGTAATAAACAGTGATAAAACACAGACCAAAAGCAACCCGAGGAAGAAAGGGTTCATTTCAGCTTACAGGCTACAGTGCATTGAGGGAGACCAAGACAGGAGCTTGAAGCAGAAACCAGCGAAGGAATGCTACTTATAGCTGTGTCTTCTGCCTGCTCAGCTACCTTTCTCGTGCAGCCCAGCCCGCCTACACCCATAGTGGGCTGGGCCCTCCTACATCAGTTAGCTAGCAAGAAAATGGTCTACAGACATCTGGTGGACCACGGGCCAATCTGATGGAGGTTAAGTTTTCAGTCAAGGCACCCTCGTCCCAGGTTCATCAGGCTGACAACCAAGGGCTTGTTAGCCATCACAGTGTGACACACAAACACATTACTGTCAAGTCATAACTTTCCATGTCCCCAAGCTCTCATATGGATATCACAATATAAAACGCAGTACATGTCAACAGTCACTCAGTCTTTAAAAATCTCAATGCTTTAAAAATCCAGGATCTCTTCTAGAAATCCAGATTCCCTTAACCGTGGGCTCCTATAAAATCCAAAACAATACTTTTTATCCCTAGATAGCAGACCCAGAGCACAGTTGCAATCCGATTAAAGGAAAACTAAACTCCAAAAGTGTAAAAGCTATGCTCAGTTATCTAGGGCTCACGAACCTCTGGGATTCAAAGAACTTGGACAGATCTGCAACCAGCAACACACGTTTTGTCTTGTAGGCTCCAGTTGATTCTACCCCACACTTGCTGCTGTCCTTCTTTGGAAGTCCCTGCCTCTCTGTCACGCTGGTGTCTCCTCTTAACTGAGGTAGCATTTTCAACAATGGCCTCCTAGCTCTCTGCAGGGACTGCAACCCTGCCACAGGGTGCTGGATCTCAGCTGCTCTCCATGACCCCTCTGTGCCTTCAAAACCAGTACCATGTGGACATTCTTACACATTACCAAGTTTGGCTTTGCGCGTGAAATGCAGTCCCAGCCCCTTCTGGACCAGCGTGTCTCTGTGCTGACCCCAAGGAAGTACCTCCGAGAAGATTTCACCTCAGTGATTCCAGTCTCTGGTGTTTCAGGCCTAGCTAAACAGCTTCAGTTGTTCACATTGGACTTCATTTGGAGCCAGCCTCTTGTCAATCACACCTATTCCTTCAGCCCCAAAGGACCAAACAGCTCAGATTCTTAATTCTAAATATCACATGAATGAGCCTGATACAATCTTAAGGGTCTTTCAGACTTCTCCCTGAGACTTCATAAATCAAGCCTCCAGAGCTGCTGTTCTCAGCATCAACTTCCAAGTCCCACAAGAGTGCCTCAGATTCTCAGGGAGCAATGGCTTTTCCAGGCCCAATCTTGAAACATTTCTACAATCCTCCCCAAAAACAACTGGTCTGTTACAGCAACACACAATTCTAGGTGCCCAATTCTGCCCCATTTTCTTGTTTGTGGTTGTGATAAACAGCATGAAAAAAAAAACATTTTGGGAATAAAGGGCTTTCTTCAGCTTCTGAGTTAGAGTCATCACCGAAGGAAGACAAGGCAAGAGCTCAGGGTAGGAACCTGAAGGAGAGCCATGGACAACACTTCATATTGGCTTGCTTAGTCACTATATATATATATATATATATATATATATATATATATCCCTGTCCATCTGCCCACACATACCACACACACAGAAATGCCAACAAGCCAGTTTGGTGGNTCTGCCCACACATACCACACACACAGAAATGCCAACAAGCCAGTTTGGTGGGGGTAATTTCTGAGTTGAGGTTCCTCTTTGTCAGGTGTATGAAGTCGCCAACTGAAATTAGCCGTCACAGTCACTCACAGATATATGCAAAGGACATGAGTGTGCGGGGGTAAAATTGTCCAATATACAAGTGTGTCAAGCCTATCTGCGTCTAACAAAAGAAATTTCATTTTCATCTACTTACAGACTTTCTCTGCTCTTTACCTGTACCTATGAGAGACAGAGAGAAACAGCGACATAGACAGAGCGATCGATTTAAGGACCTCAAGGGTCTATAGAAGAGGCCCCTGGCTCATCCAGATGACATGAGAAGAAGACTAGGAGAGAAACACACCAAGCATGTCTGGGGTCTGGGGTCTGACAGTCCCTCAGAAGCCCTGCCATGTGAAGGAGTGAGAGAAGACTGACTCAGAAAGCGTCTGTCCTGGGGAACAAAGTGTCATCAGAACCAACAGAAGGAAAGGCATGGTGCTTGGCTGTGGTTGGCCTCCCACGGCTTTTCCAGAAACTTAGCCATTGGAGGGCCACTGTGAGAAGAGAGGCAAAAGGTTTGAGGGGAGTGTCTGGAGAAACCAAGGTTTAAACTCAGCCTTGAAGAATAAATGTTGTAAGAGGCCGAGGAAAGTCAAGTCTAGTTGGAAGAGAACTAAGAAAACTCCAGGTGGAGCCTGGCAGCGTCTGGTGTCTGTTTAGGACCTGTCCTCAGGTCAAGGTGCCATGGGAGCTCGGTAGAGTCAGTAGAAAGAGTTGGAAAGTTAGGAGAAGTAGACGGAGAGCAGCAACCTACCTAGGTAACCATCCTCAGGACTTCCCGGGATGAGAAGTACCGTGATCCTGGCACTGGGAAAACCAATAAACGTGATTAAGACGGCCTGACACAAGCCACTTCTGGGATGCAGGAGACATTATAAATCTTGGATGGTGGCCACACGTGAGATCAATTGCTTGGTCCTAGGCAAACAAAACTCTTCAAAAGTAGCAAATCTCATGGGAGAAAGAGCAAGAATTTTGGTTCCTTGGTCGGTAACTTTTTCTATTTTTATAAAATATAAAATACTCCATAGCCTAAGGTAGCCTGGAACTCATGTGTGGTCTAGGTTGGCTTCAGGCACTCAGCAATCCTCCTGCCTTGGTCTCCCCCCAAGTACTGGGATTGCAGGCACGAACCATGATACCAGTTGTGCTGTGCTATTTGGGGTTTTTCTTTGTTTTTAAATAGACTCCCATTCAATGTAGGAAGAAAGGTTCTTGATGCCATGCACAATTCATAACCTCCAAAGTATAGTTAATTTGGAAATTTTTTATAATGCAAAGTTACCGAGCATTTGGAAACACTCTCCAGCAATGACATGTTCACATGATCCAAGCACCCGTATCATTAATCAGAGTTACAGGTTTGGAAAAAATGCTCTATGAATTCTCAAATTCATGTGCAATTTCCCCAAACCTGGTCAAACTAAAAGCAAATGTATGCACCCATGACCAACACGCTGTTTATTTGTTGTTGTTATTTTTAAAACCAGACTCTGAAAGCATTTCTGGAGGGTTCACATACACCCAATACACTGCTGAAAACACAAACATGAAGTAAATTTATCACCTGAACTCAAGTAGTGCCTTCATCGGTGGATTCCAAGCGTCCAGTCAGAAACGTGGTTCTCCTGTGTCTTCAGTAGGATGTGGAAATATCTCCATCTCACAGGCAGATGCCTTTAGACCTGGGCAGATAAGAAGCTCGTCAACAATTACAATCCCAAGCAAGAACTGTGTAAGCTGTCCCCTGGCCTTCCTTCTTCAGCTGGCTGTCCCTTTGAGCTTCTTCATTGGCCCTAGCATAAATCATGTACAGACTTCTTTTGCTGGTGAAGAAAGGGACATTCTATTTCCTGCCCCGAAGCTGGCCAGGTGCCCTGGCAGTACCACATTTAGACACAAGTGCATCATCTGTGCGTGAGTGGGGAGTTTGGCTCCTTGGAAACCTAAGTGGCTTGTGTCAGCTGGCCCCAGCCCACTGAGAGCTCCTCTGGAACATGCTGCCAACTCCTCTACTATCCAGCTTGCACAGCCTACTAGGGATGCAATAGCATTGAGTAAATGAATGAGAACTCCTTCCCGGCAGACCCGCTGCCCCACACTCCACAGCCCAGTGTAGCCCACAGGAAGAACTGATTCCTTGCTATCTGGGACTCAGATCTATAGTCTAGGATAGTTCCCCATCTCTTATTTCTGGCCATTGATTGTAATCCCAGAGGTGGCATTACTTTTACATATTAATTCGTCATAGAATGATCACTTAGAATCAGATCCAGAAAGCCAAGGAAATTACTGAAGTATTTACCAGACAACCAGAACTGCTGCTAAGTCAGTGTTTCTCTGATAGCTGCAGTCACTACCAGGAATCAAAGGAAGGGCTGGGAAGAGACACCAATAACTGTGGCAGCTCTTATAAAGGACAACATTTAATTGGGGCTGGCATATAGGTTCAGAGGTTCAGTCCATTATCATTATGGTGGGAAGTGTGGTAGCATGCAGGCAGACTTTGTGCTGAAGGAGCTGAGAGTTCTACATCATGATCTGAAGGCAGCAGCAGGAGACTGCATCCCACACTGGGCATAACTTGAGCATATATAACCTTAAAGCCTGACCCCACAGTGATACACTTCCTCCAACAAGGCCACCTCTCCTAATAGTGCCACTCCCTGTGAGCCAAGCATTCAAGCACATGAGTCTCTGGGGGCCATGTGCCACCACAATTACTCAGAGAAGAGTACCCCCAGCCTGATGAAACCTTGAGAGAGATTCTGAGAACTGTGAGGTTAAAAAACAGAACAACAACAACAACAAAAATGCTGTGAAACAGAACTTAGTGTGTGAGAAACAAACTAAGATAAACAACGTGGTGGGAAAGGAACAGCAGGAACTGGAGCACTCACTTCAAGCTTGGGCATTTGTTAGGAATGTTTAAAAAGGTATGAACTGGTTGACTAACTATAAGTAAAATAAGTGAGATTTTAGTCTGCATTGCACATCATGAGCTAGAGTGAGAACATGAATTTTAATAAAGTCTGGGTACACCATCCTTTTGTTTCCTTGAACTATATTTCTAAATATTATCATATGTTATGCATGGTTGTTTAACCTGCTGTATTTTATCCAATTACATTTTTCAGCTTAATCTATTGTAATTTTTTTACAGCTGTGATGAGGGTTTTTCAGTTTGAGTGGGCTAGATGCTGAGGGTCAATTAAAAAAGAAAGTAATAGAGTTAGTTTTTTTTTTTTTTTTGAGAAAAAGAGAAAACCTTTAAAACTACTTCTATGTCAACAAGTAGGAAAAAGAATGACAACTGGTAGGTCTACATCTGCAGAAAGCAATCAACATCTGGACAGGTGACACAGAACTCAGAGTCCACACAGTCAGGTCCTGCCTGTGTGGAAGGGGTAGACCCAGAACCAGGAGGATGGCTTGCTCCTCATGACTTTCTCAGCCTGCTTTCTTATAGAACCCAGGACCATCAGCCCAGGCTTGGTACCACCCACAGTGAGCTGGGCCCTCCCACATCAATCATCAATCAAGAAGATAAACCACAAGCTTACCCATGAGCCAATCGAATGGGGCCATTTTCTCAACCAAATTCCCCCTTCCAAAATGACTCTACCCTGTGTCAGGTTGATGTAAGTCTAGCCAGCACACTAGGGATCTGCTAAGTTAATAGATTGCAAAAGGTTTTTTTTAATCTGTTAGTCAGAGGATGTTAGTTTCAACACAGAGGTGGGCAGGGAATGGCTAAAGCTAGCTCAAAATAAGGTAATCAGGCTCTGGACTTGCAACATTCCAACCTCTTCACATCACTGCACCTCTAACCAATCAGTCAGTGTCTGCAGAGACAGCTGTCTCCAGGCAGTCTCACTGATAAAGGGAGATAGGTTATGGGTTACCTCCAGCCATTTTCCCACTTACCCCCCAGGAGAACTTTGATGGAAGCCCATTTGGTGACCACAGTGGGAGAATAGCTCCTACACTTTACCAGCCCACCAAATGAAGATGTTTCTCCTTCGTGGCACTAAGCTGTTTATCAGTTAGAGTCCCTGCGGTGGTTTGAACGAGACGCTCTCGGGGAGCTTCATGTATTTGAGCACTGGTCCCCAGTTGGTGACACTGTTCGAGAGGCTTAGATGTGGCCTTGTTGGAGAAAGTATATCACTGGAGGTGGCCTTTGAGAAATCAAAGACTCGTGTCGTTTCTAGTGTGCTCTCTGCGTTTTGTGCTTGTGGTTCAAGGGAAGCCCTCCGCTTCCCTTCCTGTCACCACGCTTGCTGCTACTTGCCCTCCCTCTGCTCCACCATCATAGAGAGAACCCTCTAAAGACGTGAGCCGAAACAAACTCTTCCTTCGGTTGCTTTTCATCATGACGCTTTAGCACCGCAACAGAGGAATAACTGACACCTACCTTGTACGAGCAACTCCGTCCCCAGCTTTAACTGGATGGGGCCAAGTTCTTCTCATCCAAATGCGGACTTTTCACTTCTTTCCATCCCACTCCCTCTTCTCCCTGTAAATATTGGTGAAAAGGTAAGCAAAAACCCTCCCACAACCAGGCCTTGGCCTAGATGTTAGTCTTTCCTGAAATTTCCTCAGCCAGACAACTTTGCCCATTAATAGTTTGTTGTTATTGTTTGGTTTTGGGTTTTGAGACGGTGTCTGTGTAGCCCTGGCTGGCTTAGAACTCACTGTATAGATAGACCAGGCTGGGCTCAAACTCCTAGAGCTCTGCCTGCCTCTGCCTCCTCAGTGCTGCCTCCCGTGTTCATCCCCATGGGTGGCTTTGTCCATTGCTTTTGTATTCAGACTGGGGCTGGAGAGATGGCTCAGCAGTTAATAACACTGACTGCTCTTCCAAAAGTCCTGAGTTCGAATCCCAGCAAACACATGGTGGCTCACAACCATCTGTAATGAGATCTGATGCCCTCTTTTGGTGTGTCAGAAGACAATTACAGTGTAATTACATATAATAATAAACAAATCTTTGGGCCGGAGCAAGCAGAGGTCCTGGGTTCAATTCCCAACAACTCAAGATGGCTCACAACCATATGTACAGCTACAGTGCACTCATATATAAAATAAATAAATAAATCTTTTTTAAAAAAAGAATTCATGGGTATTTTATTCCCTGTTAGGGAGGAATGAAGTATCCACGTGTTGGTCTTCCTTTTTCTTGATTTTCTTGTGTTTTGGAGATTGTATCTTGGTCTAAAATAGGGAACAAAATACCCATGAAAGAAGTGGCAGAGACAAAGTTTAGAGCTAAGACGAAAGGATGGACCATCCAGAGACTGCTCCACCCGGGGGTCCATCCCATAATCAGCCACCAAACGCAGACACTATTGCATATGCCAGCAAGATCTTGCTGAAAGGACACTGATATAGCTATCTCTGTGAGGCTATGCCAATGCCTGGCAAATATAGAAGTGGATGCCCACAGTCATCTATAGGATAGAACACAGAGACCCCAATGGAGGAGCTAGAGAAATTACCCAAGGAACTGAAGGGGTCTGCAACCCTATAGGTGAAACAATATGAACTAATCAGTACCCCCAGAGCTCGTGTCTCTAGCTGCATATATAGCAGAAGATGGCCTAGTCAGCCATTGTTGGGAAGAGATGCCCCTTGGTCTTGCAAACTTTATATGCCCCATACAGGGGAACGCCAGGGCCAAGAAGTGGGAGTGAGTGAGTAGGGGAGCAGGGTGGGAGGAGGGTATAGGGGACATTCGGGATAGCATTTGAAATGTAAATGAAGAAAATATCTAATAAAATAAGTTAAAAAAAAAAAAAAAGAATTCAGCCTGATTCAATTTTCCAGGAGACAGGCAAAACACCAGTTCTTTGCCAGAATACAGCATGACTATCAGAGTCCTCCAAACATGAGCGCATGTTTACTGTCCATATTTCCACTATCAGTCTGGTCTTTTCTCTTATCTGTAGGTCCGAATCTTCAGCATTCCTAGAAATCCATTCCAATGGCCCAAGAACCATGCGTTAGAACACGCTCCAAGAATGGAGTCGTGTGAGGAGATTTCTGAATGCTGGTAAGAACACTCCAAGAAACCAAGATAAGAGTCTTGTGACCTCATTTTCTTCAAAATCTGAAATTGTTCTTGGAATACGCCTTCATGCCCCTCCCAGATGGAGTGGACAGGAGTGAGTTTACTTCAGGTTATTCTTACAACTGGCTATTGTTGTTTATATGTCTCTTTGGAAAGACGTTTTTGCTATGTGTGGCTTATCCACCATGTGTGGCTTGTTCACCATGTGTGGCTGTCCTTGTCACTGGATGCTTTACTCAGGTGACACTTCCCAACCCTCAGTATAAATTATCTGATGCTCTGAATAAAGTTGGCTATTGCATGACACTTTAGTCCGCTTCCTTTCCCAAGTCCCACCTCCTCTAGAGTGGTTAAACAACCACCTGCTCAGGCTTATCACAGAAATCACCCTCCTCTTGGTACCAATTTTCTGCATTCATGCTTTTCTCATTGCCATGACCAAAATACCTGCTAGGAAGCAGCCAGAAGGTATGGTGGTGGGAGAATGCAGCAGCAGCTTGCTCGTGTGGCCAGAAAGTAGAGTTGAGCTGCAGGTCTCAAAGCCCAGCCCTCGGCAGCACACTCACTCTGCCAGGTCCCACCTCCCAAAACAGCACACTGGCTGAGGTCCAAGTGTTCACATATGTGAGCCTGTGGGCAGACGTTTTATACTTAAACCATAACATGAAGGTTTCACTTTATAGTTTTATATTTCTGCAGCCCGGAAATTACATTTAAAACTTCCATCTAAGATCCCCAATGAGGGGCAGAAGTTACATGTATCTGTAGCACTAACAACTAAGCGTATTTGGCTTTCAGTTCAAGAGATTCATGCATCCCTGTGTCTGGCATGCAAGGAAGGAAATGAGAGTATCCAAAGAAACACCGCTGTCCTTCACGCTGGATCTGGACTCTTAAAACAGGGTTCCGTGGGAACTAGCCTCTCTCCTGGGAATCTTATAGTGGGAGATGAAAAGGCTGAAGCTCTGGGGCAACCAGAGGAGGAATTTTCTGACCGAAAGTTACCATTTGTCTGAGGACTTGTCAGGACAATGGGATGAGGGCCAATCCCTGGCTGGACTGCTTTGAGTGTGTCTGTCTCTTGTGTTAAGCCTTATCCTCATATTAGGACCCTGAAGGTGGAACGGGGGTGGGGTGGGCAGAGGGCTAAGTATCCATTGGATCTCTTTGTCCCTCTTCCCAAAGCAGCCATATTGAAGAATCTTACCTTTCCCTATTCATTCCCCTCTTTTAATTGGTTTATAAGAGAGCAGTGACTGAACCTGGCTTATGAGAGCAGGGGCTGGAAGCTTCAGTCCTGCCACAATCATGACAACCTACATGGGGCAAAAGACACATCTTGGGGTATCCACCATCTGTAGCGGGTTCTCATCAGATGGAGAAGAAATACCAGAAGGTTCTAGCAGCTAATGGAGTCATTGTCTTCTATGGACATTTTTCTATCTTCCCACTTCAGACAGCATCAGCTTCTTGCCCATACTTGGTGAAACAAGAAAATGAATTTTTGGACTCTTGTTTCTCCCCAGTCCGTCTGTCCCAGAAGAGGCAGCAAAAAGAGGTGGAAGGCAAAAAAAAAAAAAGACAGGAATCTGACCTTAACAGACCGGACTGTTTATTTCAAAGAGTGAAGGACAGACCCTTGGGAGAAAGGGTCTCTGTAAGGGAAAAAGCTGGTTGAAACCCTTTATAGGGTTGAGGTGAGGTGCTTAACAATGGGGAAAGTGTCATAGCCTTGAGGGGTACATTCATTCTGCAGTCTCCCTTTTGTGAAATTACCTGCTGAGAAAGACTGGTCGTCTTGGGAATAGCATTATTTCTGAAAACATTCCTTTCTGCGATGACTAAGGTAATCTCTAATTTTGTAGGAATCCAGTCCTGTTTATTATGAACCTTGAGGCATAAAAAAGTGGATTGAGAGGGTTTCATCTCTTCCTTAGATACTAACTACTGGAGGGTGGGGGAGACATGATTCAGGGACTTTTAACTTTAGAGATTGTCTTGGTTCCTCAAGACCATATATTTTCTTTTCGGGATCATCAGGTCCCAGGACTCTAAAGGGTTGGTGGTCCTCAGTCAGGAGGGGTTGGCTATTGATTAGAGGAGGTAAAGACTTGTATTCTCTGCTGCAAAAAATTAGAGAGGAATTTTAAAACACAAGGACCTAAGGTTAGAGCCAGAACTATCCAAGTGCCGCAGAAGCCTGTCCAGCTTGGTGGGGGGATCTGGCTCATGATTCTGTGGAGTGGCAATGTTTGTTTCTTTAAAAACACAGAAATGTTTAGGAATGTGTTTCTGTGTTGACCCCAAGTATAGGAGATAGAGCTGCTCCAGACTGTCCACAGCAGCTGACTATGATTTGTCTCATGCTCTGGCAGGGGCAGGATTTTGCCAGCTGTTGATAGCTTTTGCAAGTATGTGACTTTTGGAATTCTGGGGATTTTTAATAAATGCTAGGACTCCGAGAAGCAAAGCAGGTTGTTGGTTAGTTGCTGCTGGTTGCTGCTTGTTAAGCAGACATGTGCAAAGAGGAGCTACCCTGATGGTAACGATTCAAGTGGTCCCAAGGAACTTAATGGCCCTAATCAGCAGGAAGCAGTCTAATGACATTAACTTCCCCTTTTCTCCTCTAGCCTTCTTTCCCTCCTACCTAGTGTTGAGGGGCGAAGAAGGGTAGTAGAGAAGGAACCCATAAAGTAGCCAAAAGCCCAGCTACAATTTTGTTCTTCCTTTTAGCTGTCAGCATTCTCCCTCAGACCCCCATAGATTCATGCAAAAGCAGCGCTCCTCCCCTAAGGTATCACAGTTTCTTCCTTTTCTGCCATAATGAGAGTCCCTCTCCATTTTGTGCTGCTATTGCTGCCAGGGAGTCCAACTGAGTCTGAAGTTTTCCAGTGCTGCCCTATATCCATGTCCAAAGACCCTTGATGGTTGGGTGAGTTCTCTATGTTGCACTTGTTGGAGTCCAGTGACTGCTCCTCCCAAGACCACAGCCTCTAAAATAAATAAATAAATAACCTCAGGCTGGGCGTGGTGGCACATGCCTTTAATCCCAGCACTTGGGAGGCAGAGGCAGGAAGATTTCGGAGTTCGAGGCCAGCCTGGTCTACAAAGTGAATTCCAGGACAGCCAAGTCTATACAGAGAAACCCTGTCTCGAAAAACAAAACAAAAACAAAAAAACAAAAAAACAAAAAAAAAAAGACCACAGCCTCTGCCATGATTACTCCTAACAAGAAGTGGAAATAATATACTGCCCCTTTAAGAGTAGTGTGGTAATTTCAATTTCTTTTATTTCCAGGGATAACTATAAGATCTAGAACTAAGCCATGCATTCCTTTAATCCCAGCACTCAGGAGGCAGAAGCAGGCAGATTTCTGTGAGTTACAGGCCAGCCTGGTTTACAGAGTAAGTTCCAGGAGATACAGGGATACACGGAGCAGCCCTGTTCCAAAACAACAACAAAACAAACAAAGATCTGGAGCTAAGTATACAACTTGGCAGTAATTGGCAGGGTAACAAGAGGCCACTGGGGCATGTGAAATAGGGGCCACTGGGGATGTTAGCCAGGTGCAGTTGTGATAGGAGCCCATACAGACACTATACCCACAGTTTGTACAGGTGGGGTCCAAAGGCAGGTCTTGGATGTGGAGTTGTTGGTTAAAGGATTTGAGCTGAGCCTATATAACTTGCCATGCTCTTGGACTCCAGCCATCTTTCCTAGGTCAGTTTGAATTTTAGAGAGCATCTCATGGCTCCGTTTATGAGGCAAGCATTTTAAGGAAGGAATCCTTGAGATCAAAGGAGTCAGATCCACTGGCTCTGGAGAGAGGAACTGGGACTCTCCATGTATCCAAGGAAAGGATGGGGGACAGAAATGCTGAGCCCTCACCTCCAGGCGGACAGAGGCTTTTGGAAGGAGGTCCTTGCCATTATCTACCTATCTGAGGTCAAAATTTCCCTTTGCCCAGTTCATAAGGTTATTTCTTTAACTTGGTTGTCTGTATTATTCCTTGTGTGTGTCCAGATGGATGCCAGAGGATTTTTTTTTTTTTTGGTTTCTGATTTAATGCAATCATTGGAAGTAGGGGGCCTGACCAGGCACCTGGGGAGGCATATTGGCACATGTCCTGCAGAAAGGCCAGCAGCAAGTATCCCTGCAGATTGGACTGCAAGTAGGTGTTCTTGCTGAAGAATTGCAGCAGGTGTCCCTGCAATCACCAACAGTAGGCCCGATGACCCTAGAGTACAAAGCTACAAATGTGGCTTGTTTTTATCAGTTAGGTCATGACGGGATCCGGAGACTGATTCAACTAGAGTCTCTGTCATTGCCAAGAAGTCACGCATCGTCTGAAAGATGCCAAGTGGGCTTCCTGCATGCAGGCTGTCTTATTAAGAACCACAGAACAGGGCTGGTGAGATGGCTCAGTGGGTAAGAGCACCCGACTGCTCTTCCGAAGGTCTGGAGTTCAAAATCCCAGCAACCACATGGTGGCTTATAACCATCTGTAACAAGATCTGACGCCCTCTTCTGGAGTGTCTGAAGACAGCTACAGTGTACTTACATATAATAAAAGAACCACAGAACAGCCACAGTTTCCTCCCCAAACCCAGGAGTTTGTTATCTGGGATTCCAGAACAGGGTGACCCCTCATTTAAGATTTGAGACATGTTTTGCTGGGGTTAAGGTCAGAGTTAGGACTGAGTTAAAAAGAAGTATGTTATAATTGAGATGGAGTTCTGAAAAGTGGATGACACCAGGTAATCCCTAACGTAACAATAAATCGGGTGAACGAGGACAAGAGGGAGCTTCCGACTTCAGGCATGGAGTTAGGGACAGTGACAGACAGCAGACCAACCAAGAGAAGAAAGGCAATAAAATAGCTGAATGATGAGCTCTAGCAGTTGCAGAAAGTCACAAGAGATGGCATAAAGAAGGAAATACAGGCAGATGGAGAAAAACTAGATTTGGTCTGGAGTGTACTGGATAGAAATTCCCAGGAGGGAATCCCAACTGGTAACAGGTCCGGGCTTCAACCAATGGTCATTCTGAAAGTCCTCCGGAAGGACAGGAGAGAGCAAGCACTGGGGTTAGTTCTGTCTGACTGTTCTGGGATGGAAGGAAGCTAAGTTTTAGTGTCATGGGTCCAGTGCGGACTGCTCTGTGCAAGCAGATAGGTCTTCTAAGACGGGAAAGGTTTTCTAGTTTAGCAGT
Source organism: Mus pahari (assembly GCF_900095145.1). Lineage (NCBI taxonomy): Eukaryota > Metazoa > Chordata > Mammalia > Rodentia > Muridae > Mus > Mus pahari. The sequence goes on from NC_034609.1 coordinate 9,806,195, forward strand.
TGTGGGGTGAGGAGAATCATTTTGTGAGGTCCTGACCATCAAAGGCCCAGGTGGGATTGTAGGCATCTGCCAGGTAAACCAAGTCTCCTATCTGGAAGGTTGTGTTTCCCTTCTCGGTGGGGAAGAGGGGGAGAGGAGTTAAGATGGTGGGATAAGTGCCAAAGGGAGAATACATGACCTTGAAGGGACTGAAATTTGTGGGATTTGGGGGCAGGGAGCAGAACCTCAAAGGGGCTAGAGGAAGAAGTTTTATCCAGTCTAATCAGTTCTAGGAGTTTGGTCAATTTCCTTAACGGTTCAGTTCATTCCCTTTGCAGAGACTGTGAGTGATAAGGGATGTGGAACTTTCAGTGTATGTTAAGAAATGAGCTGGGGCTGGTGAGATGGCTCAGTGAGTAAGAGCACCCGACTGCTCTTCCAAAGGTGCAGAGTTCAAATCCCAGCAACCACATGGTGGCTCACAACCATCCTTAACAAGATCTGACTCCCTCTTCTGGAGTGTCTGAAGACAGCTACAGTGTACTTACATATAATAAATAAAAATAAATCTTTTTAAAAAAAAAAAAAAAAGAATGAAATGAGCTGCTATGAGTTAACTGAAGTGAACCCATTGAACAGAATAGAGGTTGGGAGGCCAAAGAGGGGAATTATTGCAGAGAGAAGGAGCTGGCTGATGGTAGAGGCTCTTTTGTTGATGGTAAGAAACTCTGCCACCCATCCCGAAAAAGTGTTGTTCATCTGCAACATATTGTCAGTCTGCGACCAGCAAACACCCTCTCATTGGTGAACGGGGAAGGTGGTGACCTGATGTAAATATGCAAGTAGATGTCTCTGCCTGGAAGAGCTGCAGAAGAAAACCCGTATCTTCCGGTCTCAACCTGACTGGGTTTTATGCGAAAAGTGAGGGTCTGATGAGCTGGGCGGAATGGGAAGTGTGAGTGTGTAAGAACCTCGGGCATGAGGGATGGGGTGAGGGGAGGAGCTTGAGGGTTAATGTATGTGTTAACATTATAGGGTGTTGAGTTTCTGTCCCTCGAGGTCCTGGTGGGTGAGAGCAGCTTCCCTGGCCAGTTTATCCACTGTTTTATCAGTCAGGGAGACATACTGTGTCTATCCTTTTGGCGTCCCCTGCAGAGACTGTGGGGGTAGCAATGCAACCTCCAGGAGTTTCTGTATTTGGGTGGCACTGGTAATGGTTGTTCCTCTTCGTGTTAGGAATCCGGGTCTCCAGATTGGAGTAGGTAATGTTGTAGGTATACTTGGAGTCAGTATAGATGTTAACCTGTTCATCATTGGCCAGGATGAGGGCCCTTGTAAGAGCTGTCAGTTCTGCCTGTGGAGAGATGGGGAGCTTGTGGTGGGGGAGTGGGGTGTCCTTGGATAATGGCATATCCAGCTGCTCGTGTGTGCAGATGTTGTTGGAACTGCCATATGAACCATGGTCTGTGGGGAGAGGTAAATGAGATGTGTGAGAATGGATTTGTGGGGAGACCCAGGATCTCAGAGCAGAGGTGATGGGAGGTCGTGGCTGAAGAGGTGGTAAATCCAAGAGAGCAGGGTAAGGTTGGAGTCCAGAAGAAAGGCATGGAGGATGTGCACCCCAGGTGGGAGTAAGGAGAGGAAGCTCTGATGGCTTTGGAGATTCTTGAGTAACTGTAAAGTAAGCTCATAAAAGCAAGCAGTGTCATGAAGTTTTGTTAACTTCTGGAATTTGGAATGAAGCAGTAATCAAGGTTTGTAAGCACAGGACCAAGCCTTTTGCAACCATATCCAGTTGTTTCAACAGATGAGCTATGGGAGAATAGGAATCCCCTGCTGCTGGACAGCTGCTAGCACTTGCCTCTGAATGGAGTGAAGGAAAGAAAAAAAGAAGAGTTCATACCAAAAAAAAAAAAAAAAAAAAAAAAGCCGGGTGGTGGTGGCGCACGCCTTTAATCCCAGTACTTGGGAGGCAGAGGCAGGGGCAGGAGAATTTTTTAAGTTCGAGGTCAACCTGGTCTACAGAGTGAGTTCCAGGACAGCCAGGACTATAAGAAGAGTCCAAGGGGAGCAGAAGTGACAGGGTAGGGTGTGGGACAGGGTGTTCTAGCTGATCTATGGAGCTCTGGCAGGACTGCAGAGAGAGAAGAGGTTCCTGAATGAGCCCCCTAGTGGCTTAGAGAAGGTGTGCTATACATGAGAAGGTAGGGATCCAGATATGGAAAAAAATGAAAGGCCCAGTAAATTATGAGGTCTCCCTTTGTCTTTAGTAAGGGGTATGTGAGCAGCTCTGAACCCAAGAAGAGGATGGAGAGGCTCCTAGTGGGGAGAGACATAGATAATGAACAGTGGGGGATGCAGACCTGGGCCTTCTACCTGAACACCCAGGAACCCAGAGCACTGAGGAGTATTGAGTTGACAGAGTGTGTCCTGATGAGTTGAATGTCTTACAGAAGAGAAGACTGTCCACATAGTGCAGAAAGAAAGTGGGAAAAGTCTAGGGAAGATCGATCCTTTTGTAGGGATTGACCAAAGAAGTGGGGGTTGTCCTGAAAGCCCGGGTAGGAGCATCAAGTGAGTTGTGGGGAGTTTAGGGTATTGGGGTCTTCTCGGGTGAAAGCATCCAGAGGATTGGAGGCAGAGTGTACAAATAAAGAAGATCTTTTAAGTCAAAAACTGAAAAACAGGCAGTGCTGGTGGGAATGGATAAAAGGGGGTATAGCAGCTGGGAACTGTGGGAAAATGGGCATTATAGCCTCCTTAATTTTTCTAAGGTTTTGGACCAGGCAAGAGGACCCGTTAGGTTTAACTCCCAAGATAGGAGTGCTGTGTGAGGTCCAGGAGTTGTGCCTGGAGGAGGCAATGATTGAGGGGGTTTTAGGCAGGGAAGGGTTCTGTGTAGGAAGGGTCTTTCAGAGAGACAAGGACAAGACAGTGATAGAGGGCTACGGAAGGATCAGCAGTGCCCCATACCCTACGGTGAACAGAGGGTAGCATAAGATGAGTGAGTCTTTCAGGAGACAATGGCCTGCCACCTGAGTCAGGGTCCATGTTAAAAGAAAGATGAAGGCCATTTCCAAGTGAGGTGGGTGAACAGAGGCTTTAAATTTGGTGAGGAGTTCTCATCACAGGAAGAGTAGGGGATAATTTGCCACAGTTATGAATATATGTTAGAGGCAACGACCCATGAGGACTCTACACACTCCAGTGATTGTACAATTCCAGAGTTGGATGTACCTCCTAGCCACTCAGTTAGCAGAGAAAGGGGAGCCCCTTTGTCCAGAACAAGAAACTTATCTCCTGGGCATTGGTCCTATCACCCTGAGTTCAGAGGAGCCTGCAGATGCCCCAGCTTGGGCATCTGTTATAACCTAGCATAGGTGAAAGGAGTTGATATGAAATCACCCGCAGGATAAACTATTAGGACAGAACCTCACAGCCATAGCGGGTGATCAGGCTTTAGAGTGGGAGAACATTGAGAGAGAGCATCAGACCATGGACAGCAAGATGGAGCCTTGAAGGGAGAGAGTCCTTTCTAATAAATCCAGAGAGCAAAGGTGACAAGCTTGCTTTATATCATGATGTTAGATCATGGGCCTGTCCCTTTAAGAGTCCAGTCACTCTAAGCTCAGATGCTACAGCCTGAGAAAATCGGGTTTTCTCTCTCTCTCTTTCTCTCTCTCACTTTTACAGGGAGTTAAGAAGCCATCTGTACTGTGGATTCACTGCACCCAATTTATGATCCTGCCCACTGCCTGGCTCTTCCATGCTTGTCACATAGACTATCCCAAACTAAATCTCATTGGCTGGAACTTCCTGCCACCCTCTAAAGGGATATAAAAGTCAAATACATTTCTCTGTTCAGAGGATACCTTTGAAAGCTCTCTTCTGTCACTGTTGCCCAACATCCTGCCCAAGGAAGTTATTGATTTTACTTTAAGCTGCTATATTATATTATTATTATTATTATTATACTTCTATTTGTGTATATGTATGTGTCTGCATGAATTTATGTGCATCACATGTATGCAGGTGCCCATGGAGGCCAGAAGAGGGCATCAGATCCCCTAGATCTGGAGTCACAGTGTGTTGTAAGCTGTTTCCAGTAGCTGACATGGAGACTGGGAACCAAACTCAGGTCCCCGATAGCAGCAGTACACGCTCTTACCACTTGAGCTGTCTCTCCAGACTCCATTCTAAGATCTTTACAAGGGAAAGAAGGCCACCCCACCACTTCCACTCAACACAAAATGGGCACCAATAGTAATCATATAAGAAACATACAAGGCAATCAAGTCAGAATGTACAATTACCCACTTGTGGATGGCATTACTAAAAGCTAGAGTTAACAACTGATTTTAGGAAAATTGAAAAATACAAAATCAGTTGGGTTTTTTTTGGTTCATTTGTTTGTTTGTTTGTTTTAAAACAGGATTACTAGGAACAACTCCTAACACACTGTGAAATAATATAAATATAACTTAATATGTAGGGATACATTTACTCAAGAAAGCGAAAGATCTGAATCCTGAAAACTAGAAAACACTGGTGTTGAAAAAGTCACAAATAAGTAGGAAGATATTTCACGCTATGAACGTGAATAGATGTGAGCACACTGTTCAAATGTATCTAGCGTGTAAAATGATAAGCACAATTGCTATCAAAGTCCCAATGGTGTTTTGCACAGAAACTGAAAACCGTGTTAACATGGAGGCAGAGAAGACTCCCCCCAAAGCCAAAACAATTTAGAAACAAATAGGAGGTCTCACATCTTTTGTTTTTATGTGTAAGGATGTTTTGCCTGCATGCAGGTCTGTACTTCGTTTGTGTACCTGGTACTCCCACGCGCTGGAAGGAAGCCTCAGATCCCCTGCAACTGGAGTACAGATGACTGAGAACCGCTGTGTGGGTGCTGGGAATTGAACGCAGGTGCTTTGCAAGGGCGGCAGGTTCTCTTAACCACCGAGTCATCATTCCAACCCTGAGACTTCATGTTTCTTGACTTCCAAGTACATCGTGGAGCCACTGTCGCCCTTGTGCTGCTGGCACAACGTGCACTGATCACGGAACAGAATACAGGGCACAGAAACAAAGCCACAGAAACAAGCAAATGCTGGCATACTGTGCTTTGTCTCACTGTGTGTTACAGATCCTTCATTTTTTAGACAAGCTGACTGTGTGTTGGCTTAGAACTCACTGTGTAGCTGAGAATGGACTAGAACTCACAACAGTCTTCCTGTCTCAGACTGCTGAGTGCTAGGATTATGTGGGTGAGTCATTATGCTTCCGTGTTTATCATTTGTATGTATAATGTATGCACACACCTGTGTGGGAATATAAAAAGAACATGAAGGGGAGGAGCCCTGCTCCATCACCCTCCATCAGTGCTGGACATCTCCATCACCCTCCATCAGTGCTGGGCATCTCCATCACCCTCCATCAGTGCTGGGCATCTCCATCACCCTCCATCAGTGCTGGGCATCTCCA
>NC_034609.1:9811695-9816445 GCF_900095145.1 Mus pahari
CATCACCCTCCATCAGTGCTGGGCATCTCCATCACCCTCCATCAGTGCTGGGCATCTCCATCACCCTCCATCAGTGCTGGGCATCTCCATCACCCCCCATCAGTGCTGGGCATCTCCATCATCCTCCATCAGAACTGGGTATTTCTTGACAAGGGATCACCTTGTTTGACCTCTGTTGATCTACATTCATTAGTCATTATTCCAGTGTCAGCCTTTGCCACACCTTCTGCATATTCCAGAAGGCTGAGGCCTTCTTTCTGGATTTTCTCTAGATAGAGTCTCCCACAGAAACTGTTGCTAGACTGGCTAGTAACCAGTATGCCTGCGTAATTCTCTCCTCTCCCTCCACAGTGCAGGGGTTACAGGTACTTGCAGCCATGCCTAGATTTAAATTTACATGGGTGCCTGCATAGCAAGCTCTCTTTCCTACTGAGTCATCTCCCCGTGCCCACCGTCCAATTTTTTCTTTAGAAATGGAAATTTAGAGGCTGAGACGATCACTGGGCCAGTGAAGTACCTGCTGCACAAGCATGAGGACTTGAATTTGGATCCCCAGCACCTACATTAAAGCCAGGAGTGGTGGCTCATATCTGTAACCCTAGCACTCAGGCCAAAAAGACAAGTAGAGCAATGGGGCTTGTTGGCTAGTCAGGCTCTAGAAAGGGTGAGCTCCAAATGCAGTAGGAGACCATCTAAAACAATAAGGATGGTCAGCAATAAAACACCCACTGCCTCCCTGTGGTTTCCACATAAACACATGCATGGACACACACCCTCAAGCACATATGTATGAGCCTCTAAACAGCACACACACAGAGGCAAGTGCACCCACATACACTCATGCTTATGTGTATGAATAAGCACATTTTTGTCAAAGGTTAGGAATACTTGAAATATTTCAAGCTCAATATTTCTAGTGTTGGGGTGATCTGTGACCTCTACAAACCACACCCGGACAAGTTGTCAAACAATGTGTTGTGTGTGCTCTAACTGCTCCACTAACTGGCCATTCTTTTCAGTCTTCTTGGAGCAATTTGAGACAACACTGTAATAAGACTGATGAATAGCTCACACTGGCCTGTGGGTGGTCAAGTAAAAGGAAGATTCATACATTTCTCAAACTAAATTCAAAGCTTGATTTGATTTAAGCTTAGTTGAAAACAGCCATACAGACTAAATGTAGGGCCTCTTTGAATACCAGTAGTTAACTAATAGTCAAACTGTCATACAAGAGGAAAGGGTCCTGAATAAGAAGCAGAAGAGATGCTTACAAGAAGTCTGAGGCTAGCAGAGGTGAGTTCTCAAGGTTCAACATCCACTTCCAAAAACAGGTACAAAGTGAATGCAGGAAGCTATCAAGAAGACCCAGTTAAAATCACTGATGCAGTTAGCTACAATTCACTCATTTTTCAATTTAGCAGTAAGCGGCCTTATATTGCATGATGATGTCTAGGACTTTCATATCTGTACAAACATCTAGGCTTGACTTCAAAGTTCCAAAGGATCTGCTGACTGACACTGGGGACTATGGTGGTTTGAATATGCTTGGCCCAGGAAATGGCACAATTAGGTGTGGCCTTGTTTGGAGGAAGTGTGTCACTGTGGGCATGGGCTTTAAGACCCTCCTCTTGACCATATGGAAGTGAGTCTTCTCCCAGCAGCCTTCAGATGAAGATTTAGAACTCTCAGCTCCTCCTGCACCATGCCTGCCTAGATGCTGCCATGCTTCCCACCTTGATGATAATGGACTGAACCTCTGAACCTGTAAGCCAGCCCCAATGCTGTCCTTATAAGAGTTGCCTTGGTCATGGTGTCTCTTTACAGCAATGAAACCTTAAGTCAGGGACCAATACAACTGGGAACTACACTTAAGGCAGCAATCATCACTCTGAAAAATTCTTTTAAGACATGCATAATGTGTTAAGAAAATGAAACAAGGCCACGATGACATTTGTTTTATAGCATGATATTGTGAGTCTGTTAGCCCACTGTTGAGATCTAATGCTCAGTATCAGTGCTCATCTGACAAAGCCTGTGGTCCCCTGAGAGTACTAATAAAAATGTTCAGGACTAGTGTTTACTTACTCTCGAACATCCATTCTGCAGACCATGGGTCAGGAGTAATTGTGACGTTCAAGTCACAAGAAAGTTTGCAAGGTTCTATAGTTGTGGATTCCACTCTTGGATCTAAGCCTGTTCTAGATGTCATTATGTTTCGTGGAGGGTAGTTATATATCGGTAAACATTTGGAAAAAGTTGATTCCATCTTTCAAAGTTGAAGCAGAACCTAAGATGTTAGTAAACTACTGCAGCATAGATAAGACTTTGATAAGGGTCTGGAGAGATGCTTTAGCAGTGAGGAATGTTTACTCCTCTTCCAGAGGAGGGCAGTTCAGTTCCCAACACTGACATTAGGTAGCCCATGACCACCTATAATGCCAGCTGCAGGGGCTCTAACCTCTCACCTCCATGGACACCTGTATAACTGCAGGCTTTTCCACCCACACCCCAGTTCCTGAAATAACAACTCTGATACTTAATTGTATATATGAATAAATGCCTAGGTCATAAGCTTGGGCTTGTTCCACGACTAGTTCATAATTTAATTAACCCGTTTATTCTATGAGTGCCACATGGCTGGTTGCCTCTTCTCAGCTTCATGTGTCTGCCTCCTCAGAGTTTGGGGTGAATCTCTCCCCTCACCTAACTCTACCCAGAGCTCCCCTCTCCCTACCGGAACTCCTGCCTCCTATTTCCTGCCTCAACTCATTGGCCAATCAGCTTTTTATTGAAGGGTGATGTTTCCATACAGTACACAAGAGATTCTCTCTACAGTTCCCCCTTTTAGTCTGAAAAAAGGCTCTTTCTCTTTAAATAATAAACTATAAACAATAATAACAACTATGAAAACTATCAGGTAAGATTATGTTGAAGTCTGCCCCCTCCCAACATAGATGTGACCATTTTGTTCCATGCCTGCCAGCTATTTCATATTGTTGCTGTAATATACCTGCCAGTCATTGACACAGAAACATAACGACTCAGAGAAAGGCCATACTGATCACATATCCTATTATGTTGTATAGGTTCTGATATTTGCTAATCTTAAGAAATTCCACAAATCTTTACATAGGACTCATCAAATTAAAGATCAATATGAACTGTTATGTCTAAAATATCTTGTGTCAGAGCTGACTACTGGGCAACCCTTTCTGTACCTATGTGTGAGCTCACTGAGGTTTTTTTGGGGTTTTTTATCTTTATAAGCTTACAGGGAAATATCTTCAATGCCATAGCTGAGCCTACAGTCCTGATCAATCAGGATTATGGTGTGTATCCAACAAACTAGCCCTGTCTGACTGAAATAAGTGTTGGTATGGTTTGCGGGTGACTCATAGACCCCAACAATTACATTCACAATGTCCAGACCATATGTATTTGACAACCTTGGAGAAACTATTCTACTACCTATCCTACTCTGGTAAGTTCAGAATTCTATACCTAAATCAATTTCTATCATAACTTGCATTACCAACCTAAAAACATCTTAGACCTAAAAACATTTTCCTAAATTCTGAACAAGTTTTGTTTAATTGTGAGATTATAATGATCTAGTCTTCAACCAAATCAGAGACCTGAGAAGGAATAAATATTACCTGAATATGCAGGAAGTGCAGGCAAGCGGCTTCTAAAACTACAGAAATGACAGAGAAAACTGGTTCCCTAGACAGTTCCCCAAATTTTCCGATTCTTTGGAGCACCCATCTTTTGCCTTCTGGTTCAGAATATTGGCAGACTTTTCTGTGAAGCAGTAATCATGAAGGATGCCTTAGTCTGTAGAATTAAATAATTAAATACACACTGGTTACAGGTTTGCCACCTGCCTCAGTGCTTAATGTTTCCAAATGAAAAACATACACATAGCCTTTATATTTTAATATACCTTAATCAGCACATCAGCTGGGCCTATTCCTAACCTCCATGTGGTTTATCTCCTGCTAATAATCCTGAGTTATCATTTACTAAATTCTATATTCTACCTTGGCTGCCCTGGATTCAGTTGGGCAGCCCTCTGGGCTGTACTCTCTGGGCTCCTGCATGGTGGCTATGTCTCCCTATTCTCCACTCTTCTCAGGCATGGCATCTCCTCTCCTCCACAGTCTCCAAGCATGGTGGGTCTCCTTTTCCCTCTCTGTCTCACTCCCAAGCCTGAGAAATTCTCAAGACCTGCCTCTGTCTGCCCTGCCCAGCCATTGGCTGCTGGCATCTTTATTTACCAATCAGAACCAACTGGAGTCAGGTTCCCAGAATCTACGGGCAGGCACTCTTGTTCAAACAGTTTTGGGGGAACGTGATTAGCATTCATAATATAAGCAGCTACATTGCCCTGTCTTAGCAAAACTTGGAATCAACTGCACTGCACCTCGTTTGTCCAGTTTGGACAGCATACTGTCAGCAGCTAAAGCAAGAGAAGTTTCTTGCCTAGTGACAAGCTTGCCACTTTTGAAACCAACACCAAATGGAGGTTCTTTGATGCTCATTATCTTCTTTGAAGTAGGATGGAGTTGCTCCCAGGAACAGACCTGTCTCATGTCAAGAAAGCCTTTTGTTAAAACACCCTTACATGCTATTTTCTATGGATCTCTGAGGTCTTTATAGACCATCCATCTACCTACCTGAGTAGGCAAACATAGTATACCTGAGCAGGCAAACATAGTATACCTGAGCAGGCAAACATAGTATACCTGAG
>NC_034609.1:9816545-9822023 GCF_900095145.1 Mus pahari
AGGCAAACATAGTATACCTGAGTAGGCAAACATAGTATACCTGAGCAGGCAAACATAGTATATCTGAGCAAACATTGCTTGGTTCTAGTTACCTTCTATCTGTTCAACTTTAAAAGACATCTAACAGTAATAACTCGATTAGCATCTAACATGTTCATGAGTTTGACTGACTAACTTACATTTTTTTTCTATGCAATAGAAGCTTTCAGGGACATTATATAGGTACAAGAGTTGAAACATATATACATAGTAGCAAAATATAATACTAAATCTGTATTAATATATAAAGTGCATGCCAATGTAAAAACATGCATTTTATTGGCATTCTTTTGTCTAAAAGTAGATCCAATAATCTACATTTTTATCCTATTACTCCTCTGTCCCCCCTTTTCTTTCCATCCTTTCTCCTCCTCCCCTCCCCAACACTAGATAGGAGAGAAAGGATAGAGGAAAGGATGAAAAAAGAAATCCCTGAATCTAACCTCCATTATTTTGTTTCCTCCCTGATCGAGACCATTAACAACTTGCAAACAACCCCTTTAATTGATGACATCCATTATCCATTAAATGACCAAAACCCACCCACCCCACCTCTTGGGAATGGGAGCATCACTCTCTTAAAATTGCTTCCTGCTATCTGGGGGCATTGTTTTGTTTCGGTACTGCAAAGAAAATTGGGATGGTGATTAGTCTTGAGAAAGCCAGCTGTAACATCTGTTCTTTAGTCTCTGTGAGCTGAGAAAGTTCAGGACTTAAAGGACGTCTGGGCTGGAACAGTCTGTCACACTAGACAATCTGACTAGTCAGTTAGCAATTGTCCCTGATGTAGGTTTTTGAGGAAAGAGCACTGAAGCAGTCTGAGGTGGGATCAAGCAGATCGCTGGAATAAATACGTCTTAGCATTTCAGCACCTTCCTCAGCATGCCCAAGGCTGAATCTTGTCAAGGTCATTTTAACTTTATTGGTGTATGTAAACATATAAGCTCTCACAGGTAATATACATTTCTACCCTAACGCATGTATGGAATGTGCCATGTGCACAGATAACTTGGAGATGATTCTTTGCTCTCTGTTCAAACAGGTAACTCCTCTGTCTGTCTTTATGTTCATTTGGATTTTATAACCAAACTGTAAATATAAATTTTTATCTCTGCCACTTGAAAGGATGGCATGACACGTCCAGAGGATTTTGTAGTCAACAAGATTTATTGGCTACGTATGCTTAGCTGAAATTCTGCCTAGAGACATTTTGATGTCTCAGCCAGTCTCAGAGGTGTTCCCATGTAGAGGGAGAAGCAATTTATGTTACCTGTTTTGTTTTTCTTGATTTCTTTCTTCCTGTCTGCAGTCAAATCTTATCAATTTGGAAGGAATCCACAGCTTCCCTCCTCATCCCCATGGAAACAAACACAAGGCCTCTCCCCAGTGGAACACATTTCCTCCCTTCCATCTGAAGCTAAGACATCCTTAACATAAACAAGATGGTGTAGTTCAGCAGCTTTCCCCCCAAAATCCAATGTATCTCAGAATCTGTGTAATCTGTCTCACTGACATTTAAAAATTTAAAGTAAATAATGGATTATGGAATCTGTCTCTGGGAGATCTTATATCTCCTTCTGTTCTATGAGCATTTCTTTTAAAGTCCTTGTAGTGGCTATGCCTGGTTGTCAATTTGACTATATCTGGAATGAACTATAATCCAGAATTGAAAGGTACATCAGTGATCCTAATCTGGAGGCTGGGAGATAAAAGTTTCTGACCTGGATCTTGGCATGGACATCTTGACGCATAGTGGCTATGAATCCCAGAAGATTAAGACAGGGAGATTTCTGAGTTCAAGGTCATCTAGGACAAAGAAAAGTCCCAGATCCAGGTGTGGTAGCACACACCTTTAATGTGGGCCATACCTTCTGCTGGAGACCTACATAAGGACATTGGAAGAAGGAAGATTCACACTCCTTCTCCTGCTTGCCTTGTGGGACTGAGCAACTGCTAGATCCTTGGACTTCCGTTCACAGCTCTTGGGGAGTTGGACTGTAAGTCATTAATAAATTCCCTTACTGTATAGAGACTACCCATAAGTTCTGTGACTCTAGAGAACCCTGACTAATACAGTCCTGTTAAATCTTTTTTATAATTGCTTGACCTGTAGGATCGTAAGATATATCTGTAGCAAGTTCCATGCCATTTTTAGAATATTGTTGTATTCTAATGGATGCATGTGCCTGAGCATCATCTAATGGATGCATGTGCCTGAGCATCGTCTAATGGATGCATGTACCCGAGCTGAATCATCTAACGGATGCATGGGCCTGAGCATCAATGGATGCATGTGCCTGAGCATCGTCTAATGGATGCATGTGCCTGAGCATCATCTAACGGATGCATGTGCCTGAGTACCATCAGCTTTCATCTGCAAAGGCATCTCCAAGACAGCTACCATCTCTAATAAATGTACACTCTCAGAAGCATCTTTTTCAGAATGTAAGGTAGAATCCCACTGGGATTTTGAATACGTATCAATAGTATGGCATATCAACATGTATTCATCTTAATTCTCCAAACTCTACAAAATGAAACATATATAATCTATTGTATGACATTCTAAGGTAACATCAAACACAATTTGTACTCATTTCAGTATATTGAATCTCTATGGGTTGCCTTTTATTTCCTCAAGCCTTTGTGGATTTTTCTCATCTGGAACTACCCTTTTCCCTGTTATTGTAGGTTCCAGATTGGATCTTCTGAAGGTTCTTTATTCTGATTTAAATACTACTCTAATCTCCGTTCTATGGCCTCCAAAGTAGCATTTGTTTTGGGTTTTTTTGTTTGTTTGTTTTTTGTTTTTTTTAGTCTTTTTTTTTTCCTCTTAGTCTGTTTTACTCTAATATCTGTTTAAAAGAATATATAAGAATGTAATAGTTAGGGCTGGTGAGATGGCTCAGTGGGTAAGAGCACCCGACTGCTCTTCCAAAGGTGCAGAGTTCAAATCCCAGCAACCACATGGTGGCTCATAACCATCTGTAACAAGATCTGACGCCCTCTTCTGGAGTGTCTGAAGACAGCTACAGTGTACTTACATATAATAAATAAATAAAATAAAGATAAAAATAAAAATAAATAAAAATAAAAAGAATGTAATAGCCGGGCAGTGGTGGCACATGCCTTTAATCCCAGCACTTGGGAGGCAAAGGCAGGCAGATTGTTTTCAAACTTAATACCTTACCAGTTCAGAAGGTAAGGGGATTTTCAGTCCCACTAAAGCTCCAGGAAAACATTGCTTTTGCCCTTCTGTGTGTCTGTGGTCTCCCTAGGCCAGCATGGAGGCTAGCTCCGCCCCCTTGGCTTAGTCTAGCAGGATGCCTGTGGCAGCTTGAATTTGCTTGCCTCTGGGAGTGGCACTATTTGGAGGTGTGGCCTTGATGGAGGAAGTATGTCACTGTGGGCATGGGCTTTAAGATCCTCCTCCTGACCATGTGGAAGTCAGTCTTCTCCTAGCAGCCTTCAGATGAAGATGTAGAACTCTCAGCTCCTCCTGCACCACGCCTGTCTGCATGATGCCATACCCCTGCCTTGATGATAACAGACTGAACCTCTGAACCTGTAAGCCTGCACCAATTAAATGTTGTCCTTATAAGAGTTGCCTTGGTCGTGGTGTCTGTTCATAGCAGTAAGACACTGCCCTTGCCAGCTCTAAACTGGAGCTGCTGTTTCCTTTTCGTGTGATCTGAGCCTCAAACGTTTGGGTACTGCCCCTGGTCTGAGAAGTTTGAAAATGAATTATTCTTAATATAAATGTAAAGAGTGAATTAATCCAGTGCCTGTACTCATTCACCAACAACTAATCCCCAACAACTTCACAAAGGAACCAGGATTTATTTAAGACTACATCTCAGTAGCTGAGAAGTTACATGATATGCCTTAAACTTCTAGGCTAACCTGCATACCCCCAGCCCCACCCATGATTACTTGCATATTATTATTATTATTATTATTAATCTGGCTCTTCAGACCGTCTTCACTGCCCCAGTTCCTCTGTCTTCCCATGCATCTCACCCCCTTTTCCCTCTCTTGGACAGTCCACCCTATTCTCTATTCTGCCCAGCCACTGTGCTATCAGCACATTGACAAGGCAGAAAATAAATGGTAAGAACTGTTTCCCCAAACTTGAGACAGGAGATTCTTGGTATAACCATCACAATGCCAAGTTTGGATTGAAGCAAGACATGAGGGCAAAGAGGTCAGTATTTGAGCAACCCCCTAGTAAACTTTACACAGTTTACAAAACATTAGGCCTACAGAAGTTTTCACCTGCCAGGCATGGCCAGGGCTCCGATTCAACTCATTATCTGCTACTCATGGGCCTCCACTGGCTCTTAAAGGGATTTAACCTCCTGCCCAGCTAGAAAAAAATTTCATCTACTCTGGTAAGTACTTGTTCCCACCTTTCCAGCCGCTTTCATGCCTTTCTGAGCTTTCTCAGGGTTTATGCTGGGCTAGCTGCCCCTCACTGGACATCTTTTGTACCTGGGAGCATTGCTACCCATGCCCCAGTTCCTGAAATGATTATATATTATTTTATATAATTATTATATATATATTATTTTATTATATAAAATCAATTATATTATTATATATTATTTTATTATATATAAAATTAATAATGATTTCTGTGATTTAATTATTTATAAATAAATTCCTAGGCCAAAAGAGGGAGCTTGTTCCATGACTAGCTCATAACTTAATTAATCTGCTTATTCTAGTGTATGAGTGCCACCTGGCTGGTACCTCTTCTCAGTTTCATGCATCTGCCTCCTCAGAGTTTGGGTGGATTTCCTCCTATGTCTGACTACCCCAGAATCCTCTCTCCCTAATGGAACTGCCACCTCCTATTTTCTATCTCAGCTCATTGGCCCTTAGGCTTTTTATTGGCAGATGATGCTTCCATACAGTACACAAAAGATTCTCTCTACAAACCTGCACACATGTGTCATTCACTCACACAGGCAAACATATAAATAAAAACTAGCCCTTAAAATAAAAATGTGAGAGTTGTTTCTTATAGATAAGCAAATGATTTCCTGAAATAGAATCTACTACAGGTGAAGAAGTTCTCAACAGTATTAAACCAGAACTCCAAGGGGCTAAAGATAGCCAGTTGTTAAGAGCACTTGTTGCATTTGTAATGGGCCTGGGTGTGGTTCCCCACAACCACATGTTGGCTCACATCCATCTGTAGCTCCAGTTCTATAGCATCTCAATGCCCTCGCTGGCCTGTGAAAGTACCACACACTCACATGGCGCATATACATCCAGGCAGGTAAAACATTTAAGACACATAAAATGGGTGGGGAGCTGGAGAGATGGCTCAGAGCATTTAAGAGCACTTAATGATCAGAGGATCTCATGTCCTCTTCTAGCCTCCTTGGGCACCTACACTCATTCACACCATACACACACACACACACACACACA
>NC_034609.1:9822293-9824588 GCF_900095145.1 Mus pahari
AAAAAAAAAAAAAAAAAAAAAAAAAAACCCACACAGCACCACCCCAACTTAAGTAACCATGAGCATGACCAGGCAGCCAACACCAATGCAGGACTTTCTACCAGTGATGAGATGACTTGTTGAAGTCTCAAATGATCATTAGCATTTTCCAGCAATAAAGTACTTGTATCTTAAGAAACAATTTTGTTGTTGTTGTTGTTGCTTGAGACCGGGTCTCACTGTGTAGCTCTGGCTGGCCTGGAACTCTCTATATATGAAGCAGAGAAACTGGATGTCCACATCAAAAGAATTAAAGCCGGAGCTACATCTCACATAAGAACCAACTTAAATGCACGAGTACCCTGGCACGTAAGAACCACAAGAAGAAAACTACTAGAAAACTAGGGACGAGCCTCAGGTTAGGGCAATGGTTTTTTTTTGGTCTCACAACAAAAGCAGAAACAAGTGTTGTATGGCAGACTCAAAGTATCCTGTACACGCAAAGGAGAAAACAAAACAAACACACTGAACAGGAAAAATATCCACACACAAACATGTAAAGGACTTAAGATTCAAACAAAGCAGCAAAAAGACAGATAACCTGGTTAAAAAGTAAGAGAAGTGAGAAAACAAACATTTTTTTTTTTAGTGTACTATTTTACAACAGCAAAACACAAACCCAAGTACTAAACACTAACAACACACTAACAGCACTGCAACCCAGGGAAGAGGGCATGCACGCAGAGGCTACAGGGGTAAACTAAGTCAGTTAACCACTGAACTGGCTGTGACCCTGCTGCGCTAGTGACAGGACTAGCAACCGTTGTTATCTGGAGATGTCATCCTCCTGCCCCAGGACCTACTTGCAGCAAAACAAATAGGATATTTTTTTTATCTTCACACAAGAGTAAGAGGTCACTCTCAGTGTCCAGTCATCACAACGAGGCAGAGGTGGCCTCACTGGCTTTTTCTAAACTGCTTGTACTTAAGCATCAGCTAACTTACACTATCCCTTAAGTTCTGGGTGAGAAAGGCACCTTCCAAGGAAGAGATGTAGATTTCCATCAGTCTCAGCGTCAGCCACAGGCAGCTCTGCCGATCACACAATAGTGAGATCACACCAGCACCTAGCTCAAACTTAAGAGATCTGTCCTTGCTGGGCGGTGGTGGCGCACGCCTTTAATCCCAGCACTTGGGAGGCAGAGGCAGGAGGATTTCCGAGTTTGAGGCCAGCCTGGTTTCTACAGAGTGAGTTCCAGGACAGCCAGGGCTACACAGAGAAACCCTGTCTCGAAAAAACAAAGAGAGAGAGAGAGAGAGAGAGAGAGAGAGAGAGAGAGAATGAATGAGATCTGTCCTTTATCCATCGAGGCTCTTAGTCAAGACCTTGTTCTTATGAACACACTTGGAGGGCACAGCATGTTGTCCTCCAGGTGTGGGGGTGGAAATGTGCAGGCCGGAAGCAGGAAGAGGGCAATGGCTTTCCCTTTCTTATCGGGTACCCAGGCCTTGTCCAGCGTGGAACTGCAGCAGAACCCAACCATGCGAGTTCCCAGGAAGGCTTGTCCCATGAACCACACACCAAATTTCCCCTTTGATTTCTGATGACACATTGGCCTGCACTGCCTCGAACTTCTTAGCACTGGATGCAATTCCGGCCCAAGATGCTAACACTGCCTCCGTGGTAGATGTAGTCACAACGGCGGTGCTGACTTCCTCATGAGCATAGGAGGGTCAATGAGGGCACAGCCCGTGGAAAGTGTCCGGCAGTCCTCCCGTGTCTGCCCGCCCAGAGCACAGGAACTCTGGCGGGACTCGGGCAATCTCCTACTCCCCCTCTCCCCACACACCCACGGCCCCGCAATACTCCACTGGAGAAAACTGATATTCCCTTTCCCAAAAGGCATCAATTGCAAGTAGCATCATATTTAGGGATAGAGCTGTGTCCACTACCCCTCTGAAGAAATTTTAAGTGTTCTACTGGGAGGGCTGGTCAGACACTCGCTGTTGAACAACAGAATTTTGTTCAGAATTTTTGTTCCATACTGGACAGCTCACAACCAACCAACTCTAACTCCAGCTTCAGGGACCTGACACCCTTTTCTGGCCTAAGGCACTGTATACACACACACACACACACACACACACACACACACCCCACATACACACAAATCTAAAAAGGAAAATTAGAAGATTGTGTGATAGTTCATATATAACATAGCTCAAGGCATCCTTACAGTGAAAAAATGGTTCATATTTAAAACTAATAAAGAGCCGGGCGATGGTGGCACACACCTTTAATCCCAGCACTTGGGA
>NC_034609.1:9825173-9827023 GCF_900095145.1 Mus pahari
GAGCCCTCCTGGGTGGCCACCTTTCCTCTGGCAGGGAAGGTGCCCAGATGTCTGGAGCCTGAAACAGGGTCTGTCTCAAAGCTGTGTAGCTTCTGTAGTCCACACTCTCACCAGTGCAGACTGGAGCCTGGGCAAACCAGAGCAAAGATGGCAGTGAGAGCGCTCCCGGGCAGACACCTCTGCTCTCCGTCAATGAAATTTTAACTTGACTTTTCTCTAAAAATGTTGTTTTAAGTGGATTAATTCTGATGCCAATAATTTTTTATAGAGATGATTATTATTCTAGGGCTGTGATTTACCGACAGAAACAGGTTCTCATATATTAACCATTTTTAATCTTTTGGCTAAAAAATCTAAAGGTTTTATGTTTCAGAGATTAAAAAACTAAAAAACAAAAAAAACTTTTAATAGGAGTTTCAAATGCATATACCTGCTATCCGTAAGTAGATGAGGCAAGTTATGCGGGCAAAAAAAAAAAAAAAAATCAAATGACTTTCAGGCCAGCCTGAGATTTGTGAGACATAAATTGGGAGATGAAACACAACTTATCACTGATGAGACACTGGTGAGGAACAAGGGAAAGAAGGGGAACAAGAAGAATGGGGGGGGCAGGGAATTCTTAAAACCCTACACGTTATCTACAGTGTCTCTAAAGCTCCCTCTGCTGGACACCAAATAGAGGAAAAAATGTAGACCATCAGGAAATGACAGAAACTGTGGTCTTTCAAATAAGAGGTCCCCTCCATAAGCCTTGGGCAGTTCAGTACTTGGTCCCCAGTCGGTGACTGTTTAGGGACTGTTTAGGAGGTGCAGCCTTGCTGGAGGAAGTGTGTCACAGGGAGCCTTGGGCCCTGTGTGGGTTGAGATGTGATGTTCCAGCATGCTCCCTACTGTCTCAACCCATCAGCATGGATGGACTCACCCTCTGGAACAGTAAGCCCCAAATAAACTTTCCTTCTACAAAGGTTGCCTTGGTCTGTGGCATATTACTACAGCAGCAGTAAAGTAACTACCGTGTAACTCATACATATATGTTCTTTTTGCTTTGTTTTTGGAGCCAGGGTTTCTTTGTGTAGCCCTGGCTGTTCTGGGATTAAAGGCATGCACCACCACCTTCTGGCTAAATATATGTAATTTTACATCTCAAAATAAACATATACATACTAGAGGCTATTTTAAACGGGCAAACATATCTAACCAGGGGCTAGCGAGCGGTTGAGAACACTTGCTGCTCAGTTCCCAGTCAGTGGCAGAACCTGTAACTCCAGCTCCATGAGATCCAACATCCTCTTCTGGCCTTTCAGGCAATATTATGTATGTGTTGGGTGTGCATGAATTCTAATGCACGTGCATGTACACACACACACACACACACACACACACACATGATAATAAATTTTTTAAAAGAGCCATTAAAAAAAAAGTCATTAAACAATGACTTATTTCCCCAAGTCATCTGTGGGATTTCCAACCAGACTGCAAAGGAATGAAAAGGAGAGCTGCTAACACGTGTGAAGAGGGTTAATTACCACACTGGTATGCCAAAGGGCAAGTATAAGGAATGATGATTTAATACTGCAAAAACTGGCTGAAACACTTTACAAACTTCACTAGGACAAAAAGCCACACCACACTACTTAATCTACTTACTTTCAATATTAAGGTTTATTTTTTTCCAGGATGAAGTAACAGTTTAAATAATTATCAGAATTATGTATAAATGAACATTCATTCAGACAAAAAAAAATCACTGTTCACAAGTAGCTAAGAAATATTTTGCAATTTATATAATAAATATATCTGTGTTTGGGTTAACAGGCACCATCTTGATAACAGAAAAGTTTTTTTAA
>NC_034609.1:9827318-9830328 GCF_900095145.1 Mus pahari
AATAGCGCCCAAGAAAAAGGTCAAAGACAGAATTTATAATCTATATTCGTATTCTCCATTCAATAAAATATCAATTACCAATTTATTAAAAGTCAATGGATTGTATATATGCAATCTGTTAATGGTGAAAGCCTGAAATACATACATTTAAAAGTCACTCTCCTGACAGAACTTAAGACAGGACTTTCTGGTGCGAACCTGAAAACTAGCAAGCTTGTCAGCTGCTCCAGCTGTGTATTCCACCCTCACTCCTGTCCCTTCAATCTGGAAAGACCCATCCAGGTTCCGGGGCTTTTCTGGTCGTTTTGTTTGTTTGTTTTTGTAAATACATTTAGTAATATCCCAACACAAAACACTGATAATGACCCTTGGTAAACAAGGAAATCCCAGCAAAGTCTCGCCCACAGCTTTGCTCCCAAAGCGTGGCAGCAGACTAGAAAACAGAGAAAGCAATCAGAGGCCCTCATTCACACAGTCCGAGTGCTCCTCAGTCTGCGACTGTCTGAGGATTTGCTGATGTAATCCTGAAGAAAGTGGCAACCAACAGAGTTTGAAGACAAATATCAGAGAATAAGTCTTTGATTGATAATTTTTCTATTTATTTCTGCCAAGGCAACTGAAAACACGAAAGCCTTCTCATCAGAGAGGTTAGCATAGATGTCGATTTCCTTTTCCTGTTTTTCTGTGGAAAGAAAAGGGGAAAAGTTAATACAAAGGCAGCACACGCAGTAGCTTAAAAACAGTCTGAAGGCTTGCTTTCAAGTGCTTAAAAGTGGTGGCGCACGCCTTTAATCCCAGCACGGGGAGGCAGAGGCAGGCAGATTTCTGAGTTCGAGGCCAGCCTGGTCTACACAGTGAGTTCCAGGACAGCCAGGGCTATACAGAGAAACCCTGTCTCGAAAAACCTAAAAACAAACAAGCAAAAACAAACAAAAAACCACAGAGAAACCAATCCTATCTCAAAAAACCAAAAAAATAAAATAAAATAAAATAAATAAAACCAAATATATAGAGCACTATGATATAATTCTACTAAAGTGAAATTTTAAAAATTGACACAAGCGACGTTTGAAATGAAGACTTAAGTAGAAACTATAATTCTTCTCATTTCCTATATTATGCCTTAAAAAATCTCATATTCCTCTTTCCCTTCACTAGTAGTATAAGCTGTTTCAGTCAAAATTAAGTTTTCACCCTAGAAGATTCCCTTTGAACAGCATCAATAACTTTCTGAATAAATTACCAACATCACCTCAGCCTCAACACAGAAACAGAACCAACTTGTTATTGTTTTTTTCTCTCCCCAACAACAAATGCAAAGCATGTGCAAAGCAGGAAATTTAAAAACTAAGCAAAAGAAAACTCCCTATAGTCACAAGTCAGTGAAGACATCTTTGTGTATATATCCCAAATTATATTTTCATATTTTACAATAATTCTATTTTTGTTTTAATATTTTGCTATCTGAATCAAAAAATATATAAAATTTGGCCCCAAAAATTATTTTTTTATTTTTTTATTTTTTTATTTATTTAATGTATGTGAGTGTGCTGTAGTCTGTCTTCAGACACACACCAGAAGAGGGCATCAGATCCCATTACAGATAGTTGTGAACCACCACGTGGCTGCTGGGAATTGAACTCAGGACCTCAGGAAGAGCAGTCAGTGCTCTTAACCTCTGAGCTGTATCTTGAGCCTGCAAAAATATGTTTTTTTAAAAAAAAATACATCCCTATGTGCACATTTCTTAATTTCCAACAACTTTCCCCCTAAGTTGCTCCTTCCTGCTTTTATGAAAACATCTGTATTTATATAATGCTCTTGTATGATGCTCCTTTTGGGGGTTTCTCCATTATTTTCTTTCTTTCTTTCTTTCTTGGGGGTTTCTCCATTATTTTCTCTTTCTTCCTTCCTTCCTTCCTTCCTTCCTTCCTTCCTTCCTTCCTTCCTTCCTTTTTTTAAAGATTTATTTATTTATTATCTATAAGTACACTATAGCTGTCTTCAGACACACCAGAAGAGGGCATCAGATCTCATTATGGATGGTTGTGTGCCACCATGTGGTTGCTGGGATTTGAACTCAGAACTTTTGGAAAAGCAGTTGGTGCTCTTAACCGCTGAGCCATCTCTCCAACCCTTTCCATTATTTTCTACTCTAGAAAATTAACATTTTACTGTTTTGCATGTAATAATTCCACCTCAAACAGTTTATTCCTTCATCTTTTTATATTTAAATCACGATTTTAGTAACATCAATTTTCAATGTCTACATTATGACTGTGTGAGTGATTTTACTTTTCTTGAAGTACCGCTGTTTTCTCTGAAGAATCCTATGTGTGTGTGTGTGTGTGTAAGTGCACTCGAGTGTTCGCTTGTGATACTGCACACAGGTAGAGGTCAAGGATAACTTGTAAGATCTGTTCTTTCCTTCCATGAAGGTTTCAAAGACTGAACTCGGGTGGATGGACGGCCAGGAGGCTTGGCAGCCTTTACCTGCTGAGCATTTTACCAGTCTCAAGTGATTCTTTTATTTCCTTAGTTGTCATCTCTAACAACTCAAACTCTCTTCTAACTGTACAAACACTTCAGGATGTTCACACGTCATTTTATCTTCATGAAAAGATCTCAAGTTTCCCAATCTGCTACATCTGAAATGGCTGCTCTCTAGGCTTACAGGGCAATTATCATCCTGTGATCTTCAAATGGAGATTCTCTTCATCTCTCCAGTGGGCTGCTCTTTGTCCTGGGGTATGGGTATCATACTTTTTGAAACCCTGAATATCAGAAAGTATCATTAGTCTATTTTTCATAGTAAGTTGCAGTTTGGTTGAAAAAGATTTATAATTTCCCCTTAGAATTATTAATGAAATAAATTGTCTTCAGACTACCGGTGTCAGTGAAAAATCCAAATCTTTTTCTGTTACTTTTTAAATCACTGCTAGATTTATATGCTATGAAATAATTAAATAAGTAATTAAATCACTGCTAGATTTATATGCTATGAAATAAT
>NC_034609.1:9830978-9834802 GCF_900095145.1 Mus pahari
CAGCAACCACATGGTGGCTCACAACCATCCGTAACAAGATCTGACGCCCTCTTCTGGAGTGTCTGAAGACAGCTACAGTGTACTTACATATAATAAATTAATCTTTAAAAAAAAAAAAAAAAAAAAAAGTAGCATGCTCCTTGCTAGGCAGGACTCCATTGCCTCATTCAGATATTCTGATTAATTTTTTTGTCTAAAAACCTAGGCATTTTTTTCCTGTTTAAAAACAGAGTGATGATGTGCCTTGTTCTGACCTTTAACCTTCCACTGGATTGGGGATTTCATAGGTTTGGAAAGATTTCTGGAATTCATCAACAGTTTCCTTATCTTCCATCTGTTACATTTTTTTTTTTCCTGAAACTATTTACAGATGCTAGACTTTCAAATTGGTCCTTTAAGTTTTTTCAAGACAGGGTTTCTCTGTATAGTCCTGGCTGTCCTAGAACTCACTATGTAGACCAGGCTGGCCTCTGGCCTCGAACTCAGAAATCTGCCTGCCTCTGCCTCCCGTGTGCTGGGATTTAAGTTTTTTATCTTTTCCATCTCTTTCTATTTCTATACTTCCTGGATTCTTTCTTCAATTTTATCTTTAAACCTACTAAAGTTTTTCATGCTGTGACTCATGTATGCTTTGGAGTTTCCCAATATTTTAAAGTCAGTATTTTATTTTGAAAGCTATTTTCTAGGTGTGCTCTGTCCTTCCCCACACACTGCCTGCAAGTGTCACCTTGCTCCTTTTTTTCTTTTTCTTATTTTGGTTCCTTTTCTTCAAATAAAAATGCCATTTTCTTTCCTAATTATCTTTTTCTCCTTTTGATTTATTCTTCACCTTTTCTACTAGATGCTTTCTTCTAGAGATCTTGGTAATTTCTGGTGATTTGTTCATATTTAAAAGTATAAAAAAGCTGATATGTAAATATATGAAACCTGACTACAGTTATGAAATAAAGACAGTCTAGTGAGTGTTTCTTGTGAACTCCTAAGTAACCTGTACGTTTTCTCCTGGGCTCTTCCAGTTCCCTAAGGAAGACTGCTTCTGATCTCTCCTACCTGAAAGACAGGAGCCCAGTCAGAGCTCAGGATCACATGTGGACTCTAGGTACCCGAGCTTTCTCTCAGTCTTGGCCCTCATCCTTGTCTCCAGGCCACGGCTGCTTTGTCTCTTCCTGTTCACAGCATCAGCTGGGTAGCTAGAGGATTTTCCTTCTCCACTTTCTAATCTTCCTATTCTTTATTTTTTTAATAGAAAGCAATAAAGTCAAATTATTTTTATACAGTATCAGGTTTTGCTTAATTCACTGTGTTAGGATTAAGTTTTAATTTAAGTTCTTGAAAAGCAAGGAACAGAGTAAGACAGAACAAACTAAACTAAATAGCTGCTTAGCACTAAAAAGCACTACCTAAGAAATCTTTGGTAGAATGCATGGGAATTCCTGTGTCACATTTAGAAAACAATGAACTACATTGAGATGGGTACAAGCCTCACCCCCTCTCCCTTTTAAGTTTATAAAGTCTTACTACAACACCGCATATCTACTCACAGAGAGCTTTCAGCGGCTTTCCAGAGTTCAGTAGCTGAGACAGAGACTGACTGTACGGACCACAAAGCCTAAAATATTGACTTTTGGGTTCTTTGTGGAAAAAGTCTACTGAAGTCCCAAAGTACCTAAGACATGACGGAAGATGCCTATGATCCGAGCTCTGGAGAGGCTAACACAGGAAGATCTTGAGCAACAGGATTTGGTTAGAGAACCTCGGTTAAGTACCAAGATGCCATCTTTTTAAAAGTGGGAAAAGAAAATAGGATTATGCCATAACATTTCCTGAAATTTGTATCGAAAGAAAAAAAATAATAATTTGGCTTCTAGGGATGTAGTTTTGTGGAATACTTGCCTAGCATGCGTAAGGTTCACGCTCCTGAACCAAGAACTGGGGGAACAATGGCTTTCTTAGGAGACAGCGAGTGGTCTGTCTGCCTTGGTCTCCCAGTGCTGGGATCAGAGGCACATAACACTACTGTCAGCAAAAAAAATATATTTTTACACAGAAAAGATCTCAAAAATACTCACTGACAAATAAATGCTTCCCTTTTCAAGAAAGAATAAAACTCCAGTGCTGCGAATGTAAAATGCATATATATGCCCAGCAACAGTGTTTCCTTCCCCAGCTGCCAACAGCCATTTCTTTAACCTTGATTCAAAAGCATCCCTTCCCCACTGTTTTTCTGCTATATTGCCTTTATTTACACTGAAAACCAAGTTCCATTTTCTAACTAAGAAGAACTTTTTGTTTCTTCTCTGTGGACTTTTCTTGCCCAGTTTCTGTTCCAAAACAGTCTTTCAACTAAGATTTTCTGATGACCTCATTGTTAAATAAGTGTATTTAAATTAAGTAAATGACTCAAAGCGGTCGGAAGAGTATAGTATAACAGGAAGAAAAGGAGTAAGATTACTCCAAGAGTTGAGAATCACCTAAGTGAAGCCTTTCATTCTGATACAAACTTTACTTCTTTAATTATACAGTATCAAGACACCTTTCATTTTGGTAAAAGCTAAAGACAATATATGTCTGAGAAATCATGAGTAATTCTATGTCTCAAATAACATTTATATTTTTATAGTAAATTTTTGTATACATAAAATTAAGTACTTAGAAAAATGAGAAAATGTAACTAACAACAGTTATAAATATATTTCATTGAAAACAAGATTGTGAGTCAAGAGTGGTGGCACATGCCTTTAATCCCAGCACTTGGGAGGCAGAGGCAGGCGGATTTCTGAGTTTGAGGCCAGCCTGGTCTACAGAGTGAGTTCCAGGACAGCCAGGGCTACACAGAGAAACCCTGTCTCGAAAAGAAGAAGAAGAAAAAAAAAAAGAGAGAGAGAGAGAGATTGTGTTGGCTGAGGGTTCTAAGTAAATACAAAGAACAGCTACTGGGCTCCCATTAATTACTTGTTTCATTTGTATACATTATCGGGGCTGTGACGTCATTCTTCCTACTCTTTTGTATGTGACATTTTTCCATGATAAAACTTTTTAAAGATGTATCAATCACACCAAGAGAGAAGCTATTAAGTCTAGAAATAAGTTATGAGTGGAAACTCTGCTTCTCAGAAGAAAGAGACCTGGAAGGAGAGACAGAGTGATCAAGAACACACTAACCATGCAAAGCTAGCTGGGGAGGAAGCACTCGAACCCCCCCAAAGAGCAATTAAAAACTGCACACCAACATCACTTTAAAAAATATATAAAAACATATTTAGAATCCAAAGTACAACAGTTTAAACTAACTGATTAGACCTGCTTTAAAACAATCAAAAAACAAAACAAAAACAAAGTACAATAATTTCTACTGGTATCTGAAAGTTGACTTAAATATACAATTATCTTTGAACCTTTTACCATAGTTTATAACAATGTGGAATTTTACCTAATATAACCCCTTAGGTTTCCAATAAGAATTTGTGGTTTTGTTTTGATTTTTAAAACTAAGGACGTACGGGCTGCAAGTGTGGGGTTAGTATACCTACGTACTGTGCTCAAAACTCAACACTGCAACAAAAAAATAAAAAAAAAAAAATTTTAAGTCTACTTTAATTTCTCTTTTTTTTTTTTTTTTTTAAGATTTATTTATTTTTATTTTTATGAGAACACTGTAGTTTTCTTCAGACACACCAGAAGAGGGCATCAGATCCCATTACAGATGGTTATGAGCCACCATGTGGCTGCTGGGAATTGAACTCAGGACCTCTGGAAGAGCAGTTAGTTCTCTTAACCTCTGAGCCATCTCCCGGTCCAAGAAAATATTTTTTTTTTTTTTTAAA
>NC_034609.1:9835002-9846560 GCF_900095145.1 Mus pahari
CTCTCTCTTCCTCGTGTTTTTTGGCGGATGAACTTTTAGGTCTTCCTCTTCCTCGTCTGATATGATCTGAATGGCTGTTACTTCGAGATCTCTTTCTGTTTTCTAAATCTTTATTTACTGTAGAATTTATCTTCTCTCGCCTAACTCTCTCTGTTCGCCTCCTCTTGGCCTCGTGCTTGTTTTCTGTATGGATAAATAAAAGTGATTTAATTTAGGGCTTCGCAACAACTACTTGCCAAGTAGTCAGTACCTTCCTTTTCCTTCCTGGCATATTCTCTATCTCAGTAAACTCTGGTCGCAGTTCCCCCACACACAACAATCAACAGAATTCAGAGCTATTAAGTTAGGGAAAGTCTTTTAAGAGAAAACAAATATCTTCACTTGGCAGCTTTAACTCCAGCCCCTGTAACTGTAACTACTCCACAACAACCTTTCTGCTTTTTCCATCTCATTTCCAAGTTTAACATACTGAAACACATGGAAGGGAGTGGGGGTGGATCCATTGCTTCCTGCCCTTGACCTAAATTACAAAGTGAACTAAGAATGTCAAATGGGTAGAAGCAAAACTAGCCTGAGGCATAACAAAGGTTAATATAAAAATCAATCACAGAGCACCCATATAACATATTCTTTTTTTTTTTTTTTTTTTTTTGTTGTTGGATTGATTTTTTTTTTTTTTTTTTTCCTGTGTAGCCCTGGCTGTCCTGGAACTCACTTTGTACTCTGTAGACCAGGCTGGCCTCAAACTCAAGAAATCCGCCTGCCTCTGCCTCTCAAGTGCTGGGATTAAAGGCGTGAGCCACCACGCCCGGCTTATAACATATTCTTAAAACACAGAAAAGAAGGAATTTTTACCTAACCCACAAAGGGAATCATTGATATAACAGAATTTTATTCCATAAATTGAGTAAACAATCCAGGAACTTTATTAATACAGTGAATTCATTGCTGTAAGAAGCCACTCCCACATGCCAAACAAATCAAAACATTGAATTAAAATAATTTTTTTTACTTCAATATACATCTAACTTCAAAAACCAAAAAACTAACTTCCCAAATACCTAAAACTACAATGGTAACGGGAAAGATGGAGACTTGAGGACCAGTCTAAGCTATAAAGTAAGACGGGGGTGGGGGACTGCACAGTGGCACATGCCCTCAGGAAGGAGAGGCAGGTGGATCTCTATGAGTTTGAGGCCACCCTGGTCTACAGAGAATTTCAGAACAGCTAGAGCTATATAAAGAGACCCAGTCTCGGAGAAAGGGGGTGGCATAAGTCAGTATTAATTTCTTCTACATGTCATTGTAGAACAGTTTATCCTAGACCTAAGACTCAAGGATACTGGATTACGTAAGAATAGCATGAACATTCAATTACTGCAGACTGCAAAAAGTCACCAAATATAATTAAGGACTTATTGAAAGATGTAGGATCTAACTTGAAGAGGATTCCAATGACCATAATAGGACAATCTGAAGACAAACTAAAACATTAAATATCCTAAAACCTCCAGTATATCACATTAAAAGCTCAAGCTACTTAGCCATATATATATATGTACTCTATATAACTATATAAGCCACTGTGTGCAACCATTTGGTACATTTCTATGACAGAGAGGAGACTTATTTGTTACAATGTCTATGGTCTTATCCATCCAGCTTATAACTCAAGTATCCTGCTTATACTAAAACTGAGTTCTGCCACATGGCTGGTTACCTCTCCTGAGTTTCATACATCCAACATTCTCTGCATCTGGGTGGCAAATCTCCTGCACATGTCTCTCTCCCAGAATTCCTATCTCTTCCCAGAACTCCCACCTTCTAGTTCCTGCCTTTTCTAATAGGCCATAAGCTTTTTATTTCAACCAATCAGTGGGTACTTCAGGCAGGCAAAGGACAGAGGCACAGGTTCACACAGTGCTTATAAACATTATGCCTATATGCCTACATATATGCATAATATATGCCTACATAAATGTATATATTATATGTATATATTATATGCATATATATTATATAACACACACATATATGTATATATACATACATATAAATAATACTAAAGAACCTGATTTTATTTTTCTATCTAGAACACATCATTTGGTAGCTGAAGAGCAGACAAAGAGAACTTCTTCATCTTAAGTTATTAAACCTACTAAATAAATAAGTGCTAGAACAAGAGTGTCACCAATTTTTAATTTGTAATGAATTAATCATCAATAACTGCTAACATCACTAGACGACAGACATGAAGTACCAATTGTAGTCAGGTAAAAAATAAAAATAAAGAATCTAGTATCACAGTTTTTGGTTGTTTATCTTAAGTAAAAGCTAGCGACCTTGTTGTCTTCACAACAGTCAGCTTAGAACTAGGCCAAGGGCCATTCTCCTTTTAAAGACTCCCAGTTCTAATGCTCACATCTCTCCACAGCCAGAGCTCTCTTAGGTCTGCAGTTGGGCTCAACACACTCAAGTCCCAGCACAATCATCTCTGTAATTTTAGCCTTCTTAGGGAAAATAGGCTTAGTCTGGCCACTCTAGCTACACTGTCTCCATAAACCACTTTCCCTGGGCACACCAAGAGTTCCTGCCCCTCCTGCACCATCACTTTGCAGGTCTAAAGAATGTTTACCATGTTTGCAGTAGCAGTATCAGCACTGAAAGCCAGTTTTATCATTTTAAAATCCAACTTTCAACTTATAAAAAACAGATCACTTAAGGAATATGTTAGCCTACATCACTAGGATACAAACACAGTATAAAGGGTTTTTTGTTCAGTAATTGTCAAAGTGACAGGAAGCAAACTAGGAGTGTGGAGAAGCAGAGTGTAAGTATGAACTGATGTGGTGTTTTGAATGAAAAGGGCCCCTATATACTCATAGGGAATGGCATTATTGGAGAATAGGTGGCCTTGTTGGAGGAAGAGTGTCACTGGGGGTGGGCTTTAAGGTTTCAGAAGCTCAAGCCAGTCCCAGTCTCTCCCTTCCTGCTGCCTGCCAATTCAGAATGTAGAACTCTCAGCTTCCCCAACACTATATCTGCTTGGGCACTGCCATGCTTCCTGCCATGATGATAATGGATTAAACCTCTGAAACTGTAAGCCAGCCCCAATTAAATGTTTTCCTTATTAAAAACTGCTGTTGTCATGGTGTCCCTTCACAGCAACTGAAACACTAAATAGACAAACATTCAATATTTAAAAAATTATCATTAATGTTTTTATAATAGTACAGTGTTTTAAAGGTTTTTCTTTTTTCTTCTTTTTTGTTGTTTTATGAGACAGGGTTTCTCTGTGTAGCCCTAGCTGTCCTGGAACTCACTCTGTAGACCAGGCTGGCCTCAAACTCAGAAATCCGCCTGCCTCTGCCTCCCAAAAGCTGGGATTAAAGGCGCGCACCACCAATGCCAGGCCCAAAGGTTTTTTTGTTTTGTTTTGTTTTTTAAAGATTTATTATTATATCTAAGTACATTATAGCTATCTTCATATGCACCAGAAGAGGGCAGTCAGATCTCATTACAGATGGTTGTGAGTCACCATGTGGTTGCTGGGATTTGAACTCAGGACCTTCAGAAGAGCAGTCAGTGTTCTTAACCCCTGAGCCATATCTCCAGCCCAAGGTTTTTCTTTTAGGGATTTGAGAGACAACTTAGTAAAGCACCTATCACACAAGCATCAGGACTCAAATTTGATCCTCAGCACCCATATAGAATACGGGCATGGCGGCATGTACTTGTAATCCCAACACTGTAAAGTGGCAGCAGGGTGATCCTTTAGTTTGCTAGCCAGGTATCCTACTGCAATCAGAAAGTCACAGGTCCTATTTAAATTATTCTAACTCATAAAAGAAAATTATTAATTCTAGATTCCCATGCCCTATAGTTTGCCCTGTTCTTGCCCTCCCTGCCCCAGTGACGTCACCTGCCCCCCACCCCCCAGTCTGTCTCTAGGACAAAGAACCGAGAAGCACCTTCTGTGATGAGCAGTCAGACCAGGGACAGGATGTAAGTTTATGTTCCTGTCTACTGCCTGCTTCCATGTCCTTTACCATACTGGGCACACCACAGCAGGTTCAGTTCTGTGATGCAGAACTTCTTACAACCCCAAGGGTGCCTATCTCAACACGAAGCTCCCCTTTGAACCTGAGGCTACTAGAGCTCCTCTGAAGGATGAGTCACACAAGCTCCTCTTTACACATCTGCTTGCACGGACACAGTTCCTGAGAGTGAAGAGCATGACTCCTGAGAAATGATACCTGAGATTGACCTCTGGCTTCTGGGACCATTTGTATGCACATGCAAATACCCACATACTGATACACATACATACACATAAATTTTTAAAATCTTTTTTAGAGAAAAAGAAAAGCCCAAATCAAAAATAAACAAAAACACCATCATTACAATATTACATAAAACAAAAACAAAACAGAAAAGTGTTGGTGGGAACATGGAAAACTTGAGAAACATAAAATAGTCCAGCTCCTGTGAGTTATAATAATTTCTAAAAAGAATTACAAATGATTGAGCAGTTATACATGCACATGCGCTCACATTCTCTCTCTGTCTCTGTCTCTGTCTCTCTCCCTCTCTCACGCACACGCACACATACACAGCCACACATATAGGCACGCAGCACACAGAGATGAACTGTGGATAAACTTAACCATGTGATTCTTAGGCAGAGACTGTGGAGCTGCAGACAAGAGATGCCCTAGTTAAACAGAGCCTAAGGGGCCATTCTGGTGAGAGTTTGGAAGACCAAGCTCAGCTCATGAGTTTTCAGAGGAGAGCAATGACTCTCTACTGGGAACTGGTTACAAGCCATGTTTGTTAAATTGTGGCAAAGAACCTGGCTACATTCTATTCCTATATTGAGATGCTGAGCAAAACTGAATTCAAGAGTAATTAATTAATTAGTTTCTCAAGGAAATTTCAGCAGGGTAACGTTCAGGCTATGAAAGTTTCTGTTCTACAGGAGAGAGACCAAATGAAGCAGAAAGATGTAAGTATGTGCAAGTCTGTGAGGAAAGAAATGTGAGCTTAAAGTTGTAGAGTGCGCAGACAAAAGCATCCTTAATTGCTACAGAGATTATTGCCACTAGAAAAAGACCTCATACTCTGCAATGGGTCAGGAAAGGAACCAACCAGAGGGCAAGCCCTCACCTCCTGAAGACCCCAGCTCATGAAAATCCAAATACACCTGAATGGGTGAAGACTGAATTGGGGATGCTGCTAAAGTGATTTGCCCAAGGAAATACTTCAATTTCAAAGGCACAGAGGTGGATGCAACTGTAGTTGAAGGGAGTCTGGCCTCACCTTAAACTGGCAGTACGACTTGGCATTGCTATCCACATGGTACTAGTTCTGCAGGAATGAAAAACGCAAAAAAAGGAAATGTTTGTTCCAGAAAGTTACCAAGCCAGGTAGAGGGTTGGATGCCCAAGGGTGGTGGTGATGTTGTTATTGCTTTTAATTTTACAGGGGTTCAATCAAGACTTTCTTCAGTCTTTAATAGACAATTTGGCATTTGACCAGTACTAGGATTATGAAACACTATGAAGGCTTCTGAAGTTAGGACAAATGCATTTTCCATAATTACACGGCCATGAGCATATAAGTACCAGGGGCAGAATGTTGTATTTGAATGTGAAATGCTTCCTGTAAGTTCATGTGCCTGAATACTGGGTTCTAAGTGCTCTCTGGAAGACTGTTGTGGGCAGGCTTCAAAGCTCCACAGCCTGGCCCCACTTCCCTCCTACTGTTTCTCCACCTCACACTCCTACTTCCACGCCTTCCAGTCCTGATGGACTGGACTCCTTAAGCTAAGCCACAACAAGTTCTTATCCCTTAATGCTTCCTGTCAAATATATTGTTACAGCAACAAGGAAAGTAACTAATACAGTGGCAGAAAAGGAAGAAAACACCAATGAATCTGCAGCATACCTATGGTCAACAGTTATTTGGTTTTTGGTGTGGGGGGGGATATTGTTTGGGTTTGTATTTGTGTTTGTTTGAAGACAGGGTCATTATGTAGCCCTAGCTGTCCTGGAACTATGTAGACTAGGCTGTCCTGGAACTCAAAGAAATCCACCTGCCTCTGCTTCCAGTGCAGGGATTAAAAACACCACACTCGCCTCAGAGAGATGTTAACAAGTCACTACATTCTCTCAATATTCTCTTGTAAGGAAAATGATCAGGAAAACTAGCTCTAACTAATAATACATTTAGTGGAACTGGTAAGGTTTCCAGAAAGGTTTTTCTTTAAGCATGGCTGGTATGTCTCTTTATTCTGTCCTCCCATTTTCTTCCTGCTGGGAACATTTATGGGTACACATATGCAAATGTTACCTTATAACAAGTATGACAGTCCTCCCTGCCCTGTGAGAAAGGAACCCAGTCCTTTACCCTGTGCCATAGTCACTCCATTATCAACAGAATGGTTTGTAATACTCACAGATCTTCCAGTAAGTACACAGGAATAACAAACACATCAAGAAAAAGAGGAACCTGTCCTGAGGGCAGCTTGGGTGACAGAGTATTTGCCTGGAATGCAGGAGGACCTAGGTTTGACCCCAGCACCATTTGTCATCTCAAATGCTGGAGAGGTGGAGGAGGTGGAAGTCATCTTTGGTTACAAAGTTATCTTGAGTTGAACTCAGGACACATTCTACCCTGTCTTTAGAAAGTAATTAATTTATAAAAGATAAGTAAAAACTGCCTCAACTAGTAGAAATCTTGAGCCTTCAAAGGGAAGATTTATGTATGCCAGTGAGCTTCCTACCACTGAGTTATACCCCTAAACCTGAAAAACAACACTGCAATCTAAGGAAAAGTTAAAGAGAAATATTAGTGTGAATGTCACAGTGGATGACAGAAAACACAGTGCCATGTGGGTTAGGTTTGTTTGTTTGTGTTGTTGTTGTTTTAAAGAACTTTCTAGGTATGAGACAACTTCTGAGAAACACACACATACACACACACACTAGGGGAAGACAGGAAAAAACAGAACAGGGAGACAGAGAGAACAAATAAACATACAATTATCTTGAGAGCATGTCAAAAGGAAATTCCAACACAAAATTGTGCAAAAGACCTAAAAATTATCATAGATCAGCACTCACTGAGTATTCTTTTAGAGGACCTATATTCAATTCCCAGCACCCCACATGGTAGCTCAGTACCATATTTCTTTCTTTCTCTTTCTCTCTCTCTCTCTCTCTCTCTCTCTCTCTCTCTCTCTCTCTCTCTCTCTCTCTCTCCATCCAGTCCCAAGGGATCTGATGCCTTCTGGCCTTGGGGAGCATCAGGCATGCGACATACATAGAGGAAGATAAACTCATATACATAAAAAGAAAAATAAAAAAGCAAGTTTGTAGACAATTTTTATTACAGTTTGAGAGGAAAAACACGGGGGGGGGGGTGAGGAGGAGGACGAAGGAGGAAGGAGGTGAAAGAGAAGAAAAGACATAGTAAGGTCCAAGAAAACAAGCAGGTTCAACAGTGGAGTTTGGCAGGCTGCTGCACATTACATACTATTTACTGCTTGTTCCCACTTGGCATAGAGGTAAACTCCTTTGATCCTAGCACTTGGAGGCAGAAGTAGGTGGATCGCTTTGACTTTGAGGTCAGCCTAGTCTACAAGATGACCTCTGGCTCAATCAGGGTTACACTGTAAGACCGTGTCTCTCTTTTTTTTTTTTTAAGGTAACTTCAACTGGGCCTGTCAATCACCTAAGCAAAAGAACATATCCTTCAAGAAGTATGGTTCACCTAAAACCCATGCTAAGGAAATAGGGAGACTCGTTATGCTCTTAGTGAGCTCATGTAGTGGGACTTCTCAGAAGGCCCTCTCTCCAGGCAGTCACTAGCACACCCTCACCTCCAGCCTGCTCAGTTTTCTGAGCTCCAACTCAAAAACTGTAGCCTTTCCTTTACCCTTCATGTCTCCTTTTCCATGTCCACCACAGTCCTAACCATGTTGCCCTCCCTGGCATTCTGAACATGCCCACTCACTCTCCAATCCCTGATCCTCTGTGCAGCTGCCTGCCACCCTCCACGCTGAACCTGCTCGCTTTCTTGGCCCCCAAAGCCCCACAGCTGTATCTTCCTCCTGCCTGCCATGCTTTTCCTCTCAAACACTAATAAAGATAGTCTTGGAACTTGCTTCTGTGTCTGCTTTTCAATTATTTAACAAGACTAAGAACCCACAAAAAAGGGACCCCTGACGCTGTCCTTAGAAGCCATGGGTGAAGTCGAATCTCTGTCTGTGCAGCCTAGAGCTCCAAATCTCCCTGACCTGAGCGCTGGATCTCTCTCTCTCTCTCTCTCTTTCTCTCTCTCTCACACACACACACACACACACACACACACACATTAAAGTGAATTTATCATTTTAACATTGTTCCTTTGCCTTTGCTTATTCAGGAACAATATGAAAAATTGTGGTTTACACATTTAATCCTTCTCCCAATAAAAAATAAGGTAGTTATTTGACTGAGCTTAGCTGAAACATCTCCTCACTGAAAGGAAATCAAGTAAAATGTTAATCAACTCCCATTTTAATTGTCTTGAATATTTTTTCTCATCTTTAAAGGAAGTCTTATGGACTAAATCTGATTTAGAATTTGTTTATATTTTCTTTTCTTTTTTTGCAGGGGTTGGGGGGGCTTCAAGACAGGGTTTCTCTGTATAGCCCTGGCTGTTCGGGAACTCACTCTGTAGATTGGGCTGGCCTCTGCCTCCCAAGTGGATTAAAGGTATGCGCCACCACTGCCCGGCTTGTTTATATTTTCTTCTACAGGTTTTAATGTTAAAATTCTGGATAGGAAAAAAAGATCCAGCCAGTAATTAACTGTAAAATGATACCTCTGCTGAGAATCTACATCTGAAAAGTAAAGATACAGAACAAGCTGAGTTAATTAGTACTTCCCTTACTAATGGTAACTCCTCCAGGAAGGGCGAGATGGCTCAGTAGGGAACAGTACTTTGATCCCTGGAACCCACATGGTAAAAGGAAAGAACCGATTTTGGCATATTGTCTTACCCTGCCTCCAACATGCATGCCATAACATGCGTTCCCCACACACAAGCAAGTAAATGTAGGTGTGGTACACATTCACAACTTGAAGAAACAGGGCTTTCTTTAATTCCTCTTTTAAAGAAATATCTCCGGCATTAGATGTAGGTAAAGGACTATAAATGTCAGCACTTGGGACCATCCTCTTCTAGGTCAGAGAGGGTACATAGCAATATCCTCCATTTCAAGTTTAATGGAAAAGCTTTTGTTTTTGTTTTTTGGGGTTTTTTTTTGGGGGGGGGGGGAGGCTCCGTGGGTAAAGATGTTTGCTGCCCAAGCCTGGCAGTCTGAACCTCACCCCTGCACAGACTCCGGAGAACTGCCGCGACTGCACTCCTCACCCCTGCACAGACTCCCGAGAACTGCCATGACTTCCAGGCTCAATGCAGCACATGGGTGTCAGCACACAGACATACACACAAAATAGTAACAAAATTTTAAAACAGCAGTGATAGGCATTGAGCCCAAGGCCTGTGTATGCAAGACAGGCCTTCTACTAATCTACATTTCTACCCCTGCAACTACACTTTTTAAACTCTGGGTAAACAGTTCAACTTAGAAATGAAATCCTCAATTAATAACATTTTAAGATTATTATCTTATATGTACATGTGTTTTACCTTCATGTGTTTCTATGCACTACATGTATACAGTGGCCCCAGAGGCCAGAAGATGGTGTTGAAGCCCTTGGAACCAGAGTTACAGGTGTCTGTGAACCTCTTATGGATGCTGAGAATTTAACCCAGATCCTCTGGAAGAGTAGCCAGTGCTCTTAACTGCTGATCCATCTCTCTTATTTATTCTTAAATACTTAGCTATTTCATACAAAAAACAAACAAAACCCTGCAAAACATATCCCATTTGGAATATAATTGCCAAAGGTTCTAGGTTCCTGCACAAAACATTGTTTTTTATTATTATATGTTGGGGATGGCTCTGTGCTGCTTGTATTTTTATGTTAATTCTGCTCTCCCAGGAGAGGCTGTCAGGAATAAGGAATGAGTCATGTACTCAGGTGGCTTCTTGTGAACCAATCCCCTAGTGAATAAAGAAGCCAATCACTGTAAGTAGGCAGACTTCTGGGTTGGACTGAGGAAGAAAGGAAGCAGGAGAGAGTTAGGTCCTTTTGGAAGGGGACAGCAGAGGGGGAAGATGTAGCTACCAGAATTTCCTGGTAGGAAATCAGGAAGAATCAGACTTTTATAAGGCTTATAAGATTAGGTTTTAGTTATTGTGCCCAGAGACTGAGTTACCATTGTTTCTGAATTAAGTTTGTGTTGTGTTTTCCTTCACACTGAGGCTTGTCTGGGTTCAAGAGAGGAAGGTACGGCTGCAAAGTGTAGGTTTGCCAGAGGTGCTCCACAAAGGCCATAGGGGGTTTGAAGCACTGGGTTGGCGTGGTAGCAACCCGCCAGTAGGAACTTAGGGAGCTGAGTGGAGAAATTGCAGAGTTCTGAGTCAGAGTCTCCACAAGATAAAAACAGGTCCACCATTGCCTGCCAGTGCATGGCCAGCCAGGCTGACAGGGCAGAGGCACAAGCACAGGAAAGTGCCAGTTTGTGTGTGTGTGTTTTCAGATTTATTTATTTTTATGTATGTGAGTATACTATAGCTGTACAGATGGTTGTGAGCCTTCATGTGGTTGTTGGGAATTGAATTTTTAGGATCTCTGCTAGCTCAGGCCCCACTTGCTCCAGCCCCTCTTGCTCCAGCCCAAAGATTTATTATTATATCTAAGTACACTGTAGCTGTCTTCAGACACACCAGAAGAGGGCATCAGATCCCATTACAGGTGGTTGTGACCCACCATGTGGTTGCTGGGAATTGAACTCAGGACCTCTTGAAAAGCAGTCAGTGCTCTTAACCACTGAGCCATCTCTCCAGCCCCTGAGCTATCTTTTTATCCTTCTGGCTAACAGCAAACTCTTTTGGACTTCATTAATGGCCTGTTAGTTTGCACTAAGCATCAAATAGCATCAGGGACCTACAGCAGAGCTTTCCCCGACTTCACTTTAGCCCACCTGAGGCCTTCCCACTGATATATTTGAAAAGAGACTAATTTGCAACTCTTTTGTTCTGTTACTTTTTAAATTTCATCACGCTGAATGTGAGGTAACCCAAGTCTGCGTTCCTGGGTTATCTCATATTTGGCGTCAGAATAAATTCTCTCTACTTTTTAGATAAAAAGTTATATCTTTGTTTTCAGCACACATATTTTGATATGTTCATAAAAACACAGTATAACTACAATTGAAAACAGTACATAGATTTTTAGCAGGCTAGCAGCATTATATACAATGCAATGAGTCCAGTACTAGATTACTCATACGAAGCAAATAAAATGAACACAAAGAATTGTCTGAGCTACTGGTTTATTCCAGCAGTACTCAAACATGACTTCATTATCTTCAAATTAACCCAACTGTTCATCAACATATGAACTGGGTATAGTAAAGACTCTCTCTCTCTCTCTCTCTCT
>NC_034609.1:9847750-9856951 GCF_900095145.1 Mus pahari
TGGTGGCTCACAACCACCCGTAATGAGATCTGACTTCCCTCTTCTGGAGCATCTGAAGATAGCAACAGTGTACTTACATGTAATTAAATAAATAAATAAAACATTTAAAAAAAAAAAAAAGGAGTCTCAGATAACCCAAGTTGGTCTCAAGTTTACAACCCACCCAGGCCAGAGGACAACCTATGGATGGATGAGTTCTCTCCTCCTGTCTGTCCATGGCTCTGGGGGTGAGTTCATGTCTTCAGGCTTACCTGTCCATCGTCTTTACCCACTGAGCCCTCTCCCTGGCCTGACTATTATTTGCTCTCTTTATCTCCCAAGAACGCTCCCCTTGTTACCACAGCTGCCTCTTCCTCCTACTCAGGCTCAGCCTAAGTATCCTTTCCTCAGAAGGGAGTAAAAACAAAGGTGGCCTCCAGTCACGTGATAGCATGCACCTCATTTCAAATTTCTAGAAAGCATTTATCATAAGGTGGCTATTTTCCATTTATCTGTTCACCATCTACCTCATATTCATGAGACTGTACATTTCATGACAGCAATCATGAAATAAGCAATGCTTACACAACTTTCTCTTACTTATTAATTTTTGAGACAGGGTCTGCTATGCAGCTTTGGCTGGCCTGAAGCCGCAGACATCTGCCTACCTTTGCCTCCCTGAACGCTGGGATTAAATTAGGCATGCGCTACCAAACCAACTTACTCTTACTTTGACCTCACTGTTCTGGTTTTATCTTTTGATAAATATGCCTACTGAATAAATCCAAGTTGTCTACATTAGCAGGAAAGAAACAAGTATAAGCAGAACTATTTTCTAAATATTCTCAGGCAGGAAACTGTGAATAACAATAAAAATTCCGATCATACTGAACCGAGTTACATTTTTCCAGACACTATTTTAAAAAAACAACAAAAACCTTTACCCTTCACCAAAAAAACCCTTCTCTTTACAACAGATAAAAACCATTGCAGAAACCACAACCAATTAAAATGCAGAATTGTGGGAGCCAGGCCCAAATGATACATGTCCAAAGCCGGACCTGCACCTAAGAGTTGGGATCACTGAGGAAAGGGGGACAGAAAGAGTCTAAGGGTCAGAGGGACAGGGAATCTGCTGTGAGAGTGTATCTCTTAGAAATGTCAGAAAACCACACCCATCGAGTCTCACCAACACAGCTTGCCTAAACAAGAATTGAATAGGGATGAAACCAATAGATGTGCTCACATGGGAAAGGGAGTTCATGTGGCCTCAATGCAAAGCTAAGGAATACTGAGAGAAATGGTATCCCTCAAGGAGGGGCACACCAGTTAACTATCTAGTTTCACACCGTCAGCCCTGAAAACATATACACACAATTAACAACACATGGACTCAGCAGGCTGTGCTTATATATTTAGGAATTCATTCTCTCTCTCTCTGTCTCTCTCTCTGTCTCTCTGTCTCTCTGTCTCTCTCTGTCTCTCTGT
Source organism: Mus pahari (assembly GCF_900095145.1). NCBI lineage: Eukaryota > Metazoa > Chordata > Mammalia > Rodentia > Muridae > Mus > Mus pahari. Next base: position 9,849,218 of record NC_034609.1, read on the forward strand.
CTGTCTCTCTGTCTCTCTCTCTCTCTGTCTCTCTCTCTCTCTGTCTCTCTCTCTCTCTCTCTCTCTCTCTCTCTCTCTCGCTTGCTCGCTCACACACACACAACCCAACAATAATTTAAAAAAAGAGGTCAGCCATTTGAGAAAGAGAAGGGACTGTACAGGGAGGGAGTCAGAGGAGGAAAGGGAAGGGGGAAATGATATAATTATAATCTTGAAAAAACAAACAAACAAAAAACTTCAAAGTTATTACAGATTTTACCAGCATTGTGAAAGGAAACAACAATAAAGACAGCGGCCCACCAAAAGGTAAAGTGGTAACTGGAGGCATAGCCATACTACCATATAAGGAACACTCAGCAGAGAGAGGAGAAGGGACATGTTAACTACTCTGTCCAAAGACCCCTGCACTGTGACTCCACTAACAGGACCGTAAGGAGGAGCAGCAGTGGGGGGACAGGACAGCAGGGAGATGGTGCTGACAGACGGGTTCCCACATGTCAGAGCCAATCAAATGATAGACTAGAAGCTGTTCTCCACTAACTCAACATCAATTATCATTCTTATTGAGCTATTTTTAATGTTTTTAAGTACAATTTTAAGTAGATAAAAATAAAATTATGAAACCGGGCATGGCCGGGCCTGGTGGCGCAGGCCTTTAATCCCAGCACTCGGGAGGCAGAGGCAGGCGGATTTCTGAGTTCGAGGCTAGCCTGGTCTACCAGGTGAGTTCCAGGACAGCCAGAGCTATACAGAGAAACCCTGTCTCGAAAAACCAAAAAAAAAAAAAAAAAAAAGAAACTGGGCATGGTGGCGCACACCTTTAATCTCAGCGCTTGGGAGGCAGAGGCAGGCGGATTTCTGAGTTCGAGGCCAGCCTGGTCTACAGAGTGAGTTCCAGGACAGCCAAGGCTACACAGAGAAAACCTGCCTCAAAAAAAATAAATAAATAAATAAAATAAAATAAAAAATTAAAATTAAAACTGTATTACCTACTACCAATGTTATAAGGGAGTTAACATTTATGTGAAATGAACCGATGTCACAAGTTGATTTTCAAGAGCTAAGCTGCTGTGTTTAATTTTCACAATTACCTGTAGACGGTGGTGATTTCTCTGAATGTTTTGCATTTAGTAGTTTTCTGCTAATAAATATGTAACCACAGGGACATGATTTACACGCAACAGGAATCTGCAGGGAAAAAAGAAAAACTAGATCACTCTTCTTCCATTGTTAAATTCCTCAGTACTTCCGGAGTGTCCTGTGAATGGACTAGCTGAAGGGCCCCAGGTTAAACTGAGACCTCTGACTGAGATAGTGATCATTTCACAAGTACTCACATTTCCTAGTGCTTACCACACCTGAGTGTCTGTAGTGCCAGCGTCATAAATACTAAATGCAGTGCGAATGTGTGCAGAGTAGTGCCCAGCAGAAAACCTTAACAGATCAGGCCAGGGGAGATTAGCTATGACAAAAGGCTACGAGTCACAAAAGGAAGAACAAGGAATAGACCCAACCAACCACTGATCATGCGAGTAGAACTCATACAACTGAGGGCTAACAACAGGAGAAAAGACAGTTCGAGTTTTGCATTAAAGCACTGAACACTGGATTTTTCATTTTAAAAGATGATATTATTATTATTATTACTATTATTATTAATAATGTGTAGGAGGTAAACGGGGCACTGGGGAGTCCATTCTTTCCCCTGCAAGTTGTAAAGCTTGCATTGAAACCCCTTCACTCAGCTGCCCTGGCTTTGCTTTACTGAGACAGGGTGTCCTGTAGCCCACACTGGCCTTGCTGTTTAGCAAAAGCTACCCTTGATTTCTTGATTCTTCTGCCTCATTCTCCAACTTGCTAGGATTACAAGCACAGCACAGAATCTTTAATTTACACTTAAAAGACAACAATCAGGTGTACAAGGTGGCTTGCAGGTTTAATGATCTAAGTTCAACACCAGGTAAGAGGCAGGAGAAAGCCAACTCTCAAGAGTCTATTCTCTGTACATATATGGGAGCAGCTGTACACACACACACACACACACACACACACAATTAACTAATTAGCTAATTAGTTAAAAAGGGAGAGGAGAAGGGCAGGACCTGATGATATGACTTTTACTCCTAGCACAGAAGGCTGAGCCAGGGAGACCATGACTTCAAGGCCTGTCTGGGCCACAAAAATCAGTTCAAGGTCAGACACTCAAAAAACTAAAAAGTTAGGAATGTAATAACTCAGCGGTATGATACTTGCCTGGTATATACAAGATCCTGAATTCAACATTTAACACTACCAAACGAAAAATAAGAATAAATATCAAATAAACCTATTTCCATAATTAACAGGTAAAATTGGTTTTGAGACCCAGCTGCACACTTACTAATTCAACTGATAAGACGATTTCCTTTAATGAGTCCCACTCAAGATACTTTCCTATGTCTAAACTAATCATTCTAAAGTCCTGTTTAAAAATGGAATGTTCCTCTCAACTTCTGCCCCAGAAATTTAAAACAAAAACACTGCAATCAGATCCTATAAAAAGAAACTTTAGGCAGGCTGAACAACCTGAGTAATGTTCGTCTCATTGAATTACAGCTCTAGGGGGTTTATAAAACTGCAATAGACACTCATTAAATTTCATTTAACATTAAGATAATAATAATTTAATTCTAGTGCTAAACCTTTAAGTTTTTAATGGAAAAAAATCCAAAGTATTGTTTACTAGGATTTATTATTTATCAATTCATTCTTTGAAAAATATTATTTAGGTTGTACATTTTAAAGGGAAAAAGAAAAAAGGGGTCAGCTATACATTTGCTTGATGTCATATTATTGGTGACTACTAGACCATATCTAGCACAAAAACAGACATTCAATAAATACTTGTGGGTGAGGAGAAAATCCTATTAGTTATAAAAATGGTAACACTGCTATAATCTGCAAACAAGAATTTGGCCTTGAACTTGTCCAGGACCAAAAAAACAAATAAAATAAAAAAGTAAAAAAGTTTTTAAAATGTTACCCAAAAAACCAAAAAACAAAAAGAACAAAAACAAAACAAAAAATGAAAAAAGAAAAAAGGATTGGGAAAACCCAGTAAAGAAAACTCATTTATAGAAGTCTCATTAAATTGCTTTCTGAGGTTTTAGTTACCCAAGGTCAGTAAGAAGGATATTTAGAAAGAGATTAAAGTGTCAAAGCAAAAACACAGCACTTACATCAAAAGGAGTAAGAGAGCTAATTCTGGATCTAAATATGAGTAACCAAGGCCTAGGAACAAATGTAGGTTACCCCAAATTCTATGTTCCAACATGAAAGCAATCCCATGATGTTTTTTATATAACAGAACAAAGAGTCATAGATCAAAGCTCTTTCCAAGTACATTGGTGGGAACATTAAGTTGGACGCTACAGCAAAGCGCAAAAACCTTTGCTATAGGCCTCAGATGCTGTCCAATAAATCCTTTAGCCTTTTGATTGGTAGAAAACTAGGGTTCTAAGTTAATTCATCTCAAAAGTGTTTTATCTTTTCAGATTTAGGTGTGACACAGAGAGAAGGGCAGGGACTGGCTGGCTGTGGACTAAAGATAGCTCGAGTGGTAACTGGGCCTGTAACATTCCATCCATACCACATCCCTCAAGGTTTAATCAATCAGCCTTTGTGCACAGATTCTTTTCAGGAATTGCTCATTCACAAGACATTGCTCTAATTGCTTATGCCTAATTTACAAATTTCATTATAAGTGCATACATATGCAAAAACACAGTACAAAAAAAAGAAAAAAAAAACACAGTACAGATAGGTTTATCATTATCTGAGATTTCAGGCGTCTACTACAGGTCTTAAAATGTATCTGCCTAAAATAAGGGGAGAATGCTAACACTCTAATGATAAACAGATCAGACACCCACATCACACATGCTCACTGGATGTGACATACACGGAAAAACAGTGCACTGCTTTCTGACATGAAAGGAAAACCAAAAATGCACACGAAAAATATCAGAAAACTGACAAATATAACATACCCAAAATAGTAATTTTCCAGCCAGTGAACAAGACCTCCATGAAAATGAGAAGCATGAACATTTAGAAGTTATAAAACTGTGTGTGGTTTTTTAAGGGCCCACAGAAGAGATGTTGGAAGCTGCTAGAAATCTGGCTGCTTGCTTCCTTGTGCCAGCTTTTTAAACTCAGGGGATGTGCTTGTCTAGTCAACTGGAGAAAGCTCACTTTAAAGCTTTGACACTGATGTTTCTAAAGTATAATCTAATTCAATATTCATGAAATAACTTAGAATCTTGGCAATAGCCTAGTGTTTTGTTTAAAAAGTTACTTGCAATTATAATTCTTTTTTTTTCTTTTGTTATAATTCTTTTCTAGTTTAAAACTAAAAGTGTCTACTTTTTAAGTAATTAGAAAGCTAAAATTGCCGGGCGTGGTGGTGCACGCCTTTAATCCCAGCACTTGGGAGGAAGAGAGGCAGGCGAACTGGAGACCAGCTTGGTCTACAGAGTGAGTTCCAGGACAGCCAGGGCTACACAGAGAAACCCTGTCTCAAAAACAAAAAACAAACAAACAAAAAAAGAATAAAAGACCAAATAAAAAACCAATTTACTAGTTTGTAAAAGATTAAATGTGTTCACTGTCCAAAATTTGCATAATGACTCCCTAAACCCCACAGTGATGGTATTTCCAAGTAAGGCTTTTCCAAAGATAATTGAGTTTAAGTGAAGTGGGATGCTCCTAATGGAATTAGTGACCTTAATGAGACTAGAGCAGTCACTCTGCCACAGGAGAACGCCAAGAAGGCAGCGTGGCATCTACAAGCCAAGAGAATTCTCACTAGAACACAGCCTGGCCTTGAACTTCCATCAGAACTGTGGCGAAGCAGATTAATGTTCATTACTCATATCCAGTCCGGGGTTTTATTATTGCATCTAAAACCAAGCCAGAACTGATTTTGTAGGAAGGAATGCATGTGGAGTCTGGGAAAGAGTCAGCAGGAAAGAGCATCTGCTGGTGGCGAATCTCAATTCCAGCCCTGCGGCCCCTACTGATGGAAGCAGAGAGCAGACTGCCCCAGGCTCTTCTCTGACTCCCATGGACAAACACAAATATATACCCCCCCCAAAAAAAAGGGGGGAAAAATAGTGTTTACCAAAGTGAATGTCATCTCTCCAAATAAAACCCTGGTTTGTTGAACAGTCTCAGACTTCTACAAGCTAAGGTCTTCTGCTCCTCCTTTAATGGGGGTTTTTGGTTTGTTTGCCTTTTTCAATTTTCAGGGGTTTTGGTTTTGGTTTTGGTTTTTTTAACTCATCAGTGTGTTTATGATTGTGTAGGTGTGGAGGTCAGAGGTTAACTGTGCGTCAAGTTACACCCTTAACGGGCTCTACCTCAGGTACTCAGGCTTGAGCGGAAACCACCTTTACCACCTAAAGCCATCTCACTGGGTATAAAATAACCAGGCTATTAAAAACATATTTTCCCCCAAAAGATTATTTTATGCCAGGTAAAACAAGGGACTTGTGCGGTACAGAAACAGAATGCACTTCATACTGTATAAGCCTTAACTGAAAATTATTTAAACATCGAAGTAATCTGCCAACAGACGATCACAAAGTGCAAGTTTGCTAAAATTTAGTTGGGTGGAAAGAATGAACATAACTCTACATTTTTGAAAACATGACTGTTTTTCTATTGCCAACTGGTATGCTCTATCAACTAAACTCGCACAACTTTCCATCATCAGCATTTTTTAGCATTGCTTATAAATCATACTGAATAAAACATATAACTTCTTTGTTAAAAGATTTTAATAAACCTACAAGGACGCACCCTAAATAATATATTTAAATCAGATTTTAAGTCTCCACCCATTTCAAATTACTCCTGAGAGAAGGGAGGGGGAGGGGAAGAGAAAGAGGTAGTCATTTTAGGAAGATTCAGGAAAAAGAAGTATACCCAGATCTGCATGCCGACATGAAGGCCTAAGGATGGTTTTAATTGAGCGAGTTTTTGTTCATCACACTATAATTAGGCGTACTTAAATGTGGGAAAAGAAAAATGATTTTTTTAAAAAAATTACGACTATTACTCCATGAATTCAGTCTAAATATGAATGATTTCAAATTCACGAACCCGCATATTAAAAAAAAAAATCTGTAAGCAGACATGTCAAATTTACAACAGTAAATAGCACGAGTGGGACGGGGCACACGCAGAGAGGAAGAGCCTCAACACCGACTTTATTCGAACCGTGTTCCGTTAACAACGTAATGGAAGGACTAGAAATCACACATCAAAACTGGCTGTTTTTTGCGGCGTTCCGGAAGTCCACAAATTTGCAAAAAAGTTAGCACCATTACTGTCCTTTTGTCTGCTTTATGCCACCACCCAGGTGGCCGGGAGCCACAGCGGAGAAGCAGCACCGCACTCTCCCCAACCGCTAACAAAGCCATCCGGGGCGGCAGGGGTCCGCGGGCCGGCCCGGGACCAGGAGGGGCAGCGCCGGGTCCCCGCTCCCAGGGCCCCGCCGCCCGCGGGCCGCCGCGCACCGCCAACGGCCGCCGAGCAACGGCCACCCGCCCTGCCCGCCCCGCCCGCTCGCGCCGGCCCGGCCCACCTGTTGGTCGCACTCGGGGCACGATTTGGTGGCCATCTTCACTTTCTTGGCTCGAATTGCAGACATGCTCCCCTCCTGAGCAGCTGTGGAAGCAGCGCCGTGCCTCCGCTGCTCCACACAGCGCGCCCTCACTCCAGCCGCGACCCGGCCGTGGAGGCGCGCGTGCGCGTGCGCGGGGCTGCGTGCGGGTTGGAGGCGGGGGGCGGCGCCGCGGCCCTTTCAGGGAAGTCCCATCGCCACGCCCTCTAAGACGCTGGACCGCTCGGGGGCGTGGCTCCGACGAGACTCCACCAACCAACGCACAGGTGGGCCGAGCCCTGGTGCTAGGCACGCCCCCTCGTCGGCCCCAGAACCAGAGCCTGAAAATGGATACTGGCAACGGAAAAACCTCTGCAAATGTCAGCAATGCTAATCCGAGAGAAATTATAATAGACACTCGATGAAACCCCTAGGCTTCCAGCGTCAGGGGTTCAAACTTCATTATTCATTAAATTATTGCCAACGATCCACTATTAAGCACACCGAATAAGAAATATCTGCCTTCAAGGAACAGTCTACAATGCTTTGTTTTTGGAGCGGGTGAAGAGGTTGGTCTGGTTTGAGCTTGTGTATCACTGATACTGCTTAGTTTAAAATTAAAAGCAAATTATTTGAAAAGTGAAACAAAATGCTGCGCACTCCTGCAATCCCAGCTTTCACCACCACTCTTGTTCAGATCTACAGTGAGAGAACAGAAGATATTTTTAAAGTATGGTTTGATGAAGAAAGGAGCGTGAGCTGGCTATAAAGTTGCAGAAAAGGGAGGGGTAACACACAAAGCATCTGCCATTGTTAAAGAGAATCCTCAAACTCTGTACTATAGGAAAGGTACCCCAGGAAGAAGACACTACCTGTCCAAAAAAAAAAAAATTCTAAACTTGTGAAAATGTAAAATCAGTTAAAAGAAGTGTGTGTGTGTGTGTGTGTGTGTGTGTGTGTGTGTGTGTGTCTAGAACCCTTAACGCAAGGGTTCCTCGATCCAAAATAGCCCCCTAAGGAAGTCTCCAGGAAGCCGGGCGTGGTGGCACGCGCCTTTAATCCCAGCACTTGGGAGGCAGAGGCAGGCG
>NC_034609.1:9857346-9858863 GCF_900095145.1 Mus pahari
ACAGAGAAACCCTGTCCCGAAAACAAACAAACAAACAAACAAACAAAAGATAAATACCATCTTAAGATAAAAGAATGAGAAGTGGCATTCCAAAGAAAAAAGAAATTAGGAAAAAAACAGGGACAGCTATTCTAAATTCTAACTAAAGTTTCCCAACCAAAACTAGTCAGAAGAGATAAAGGTCACTTCATACTCATTAAGCAACAATCCCTCAAGACGTTATTACAGTTGTAAACATATACAAACTAAACTCAGTTGTACCAACTTCCCAAAGCAAATGTAGCCTGATGCAAAGTCACAGACTTTGTATATTATATAATGCAATACATTAAAGCCAATACACACAGTAACAGTGGGTGACTTCAACATCTCTCTTACCAAGGGACAAGACATCTGAGTAAAGTTAAACAGAGAGACATTGAAGTTAAATGACATCATAAGCCAAATGTAGCTAACAGAAATCTGTAGAACATGTCACTCTAACACTAAGTCTACATTCTAAAAATGAAGGCAGACCTAAGAAGACACTTTACAGCTCTAAGTACCGACAGCAAATAAACAAACAAACAGATCAGGGAAAACTCAAAAACTGAATGAATGATACATCTCAGGGTACTGGGAAAATAAGAACAAATTAAACCCCAAAACACTAAACAGGGAGAAATAATTAATATCAAGGAAGAGACTGGTGAAATAACACATGGCTTGGATATTTTTCAAAAAAAAAAGTTTAATGATGTATATGTGTGTGCTTCTGTGTATAGGTATGTGCCTGTGAGTTCTGGCGCCCAGGGAGGACAGACAGGGATTAGGTCACCCAGGGTTGGACTTACAGGCAGTTGTGAGCCACTCGGTGCTGGCAACCAAACAGTAGTCCTCTGCAGGAGCAGCAAACGCTCTCAACTGCTGAGCCCTGTCTCCTGCCCAAAGGATTGGAGTTTTGAACAAATAAACAAGATTGACAAACCCTTAGCCAAAGTAACCAAAAGAGAGAGGGAAAACTCTAATAAAATTAGAGGTTAAAAGGGGGATAGTACAACAGATGCCAGTAAAATCCAGGCAATCAGGGCTGGAGAGATGGCTCAACTGTTAAGAGCACTGACTGCTCTTCCAGAGGTCCTGAGTTCAAATCCCAGCAACCGCATGGTGGCTCACAACCATCTGTAATGAGATCTGATGCCCTCTTCTGGTGTGTTTGAAGACAGCTACAGTGTACTTACATACATTAAGCAAATAAATAAATCTTTAAAAAAAAGAAACCTTAAAGTCTGTGTGTGTGTGTGTGTGTGTGTGTGTGTGTGTGTGTGTATGAGCTGATAAACACTTTCACACTTTCAGCCAGACGGCAGGATACAAAAATAACACACAAAAATCAGTGCTCTTGGACTGGAGAGATGGCTCAGCAGTTAAGAGCACCGACTGCTCTTCCAAAGGTCCTGAGTTCAAATCCCAGCAACCACATCGTGGCTCACAACCATCTGAAATGAGATCTGGTGCCCTCTTCTGGTGTGTCTGAA
>NC_034609.1:9859190-9862764 GCF_900095145.1 Mus pahari
ATTTTTTTTTTTTTTTTTGGTTATAAATAAATAAATCTTAAAAAAAAATCAGTGCTCTCCCCATATACCAATGACAACCTAAGTGGAAAAAGAAACCAGTAAAATAGTCCCACTTGCATAGCCACTCCAAAACTAATAAATTTCCTGGGAATAAATCTAACCAAGGAAACAAAAGACCTCTACAACAAAAACTTGAAGAAATCAAAGATGGTACTCCATGGAAACACCTCTCATGCTCATGGAGGTGAGCATTGTGAAACAATATTCTGAAAATAATCTTCCTACCAAAAACAATTTAAAAATCAATACAACACCAATCAAAATTCCAAGCTATTTTTTTCACAAGCATTAAGGAAAAACAAAACAAAACAAAAAACTGCTTGTAATAGTCATTTGGGGTTGTCTTCCCGTCACTCGCCTCTAGGGACTGATTGGGGTTTGACCTCCACGTACCAGAAAATAAACCTCTTGTTTTTTGCATCGGTTTGCACTATGGTGTCTCACTGGAGGGTGTCTTAAGTAAGTACCAGTGACCAAGGGTTGGGGTCTTACAAAACCATGGATGAGTGTTTCTTACAGGTTTGCAATCTCTGGATGCTCAGCTACATTTTTTGATACAGCCCAAGCTGACCTGCCTAAGAAAGACACCACTTACATTAATTGGGTTGGGCCTCCTATGTTAATTAGAAATTAAGAAAATGCCCCCTCCACAGACCTGCCCACAGGTTAATCTGATGGAGCCAATTTCTAAATGTATTTCCTTCTTCCCTGGTGACTCTAGCTTGAGTCAAGTTGACACATCTGGTAAGAGTGTTCAATTTCCAGGAAGGAGAGGACCCACAAGTTGTCCTCTAACCTTTGCACAAGAGCTATGGTGTGTGTGTGTAGTGTGTGTGTGTGTGTGTGTGTGTGTGTGTGTGTGTGTATAATTAAAATGTACTTTACATTTAAAAAAAAAAAAAGAGGGGGGAGTCTAGAGCCAGGTGGTGATGGCACACGCCTTTGATCCCAGCACTCAGGAGGCAGGGGCAGGAGGATCTCTGTGAGTTCAAGGCCAGCCTGGTCTACAGAGCAAGTACCAGGACAGCCGGAGCTACACAGAGAACCCTGCCTTGGAAAAACAAACAAGCAAACAAAGACACAGAAGGGAGAGGCTGGAGAGGTGGCTCCCTCTCCATAGAAGACCACGTGTGATTCTTCCAGATAACCTGGGTTCAGTTCCCAGTAACCATTTCAGCTGAGTTAACTGACAAACTGCCTATTAACTCCAGCTTCAGGGGATCCACTATCTGAGTGTGGCCTCTGTGAGTGATGTATATACACCAAGCTACACACACATAAATGAGAAAAAAAATTAATTTAAAAAGAGGAAACAAAAAATGGCTATTAAATGCTTAAAATGTGTTCACCATCCCTAACCATCAAGGAAATACAAATTAGACTCCTTTAAGATTGTACTTTGTAGGAACATGACAGCCAGCCCTAACCTGAAGGCACTGTGTGACTACTGCCTGCTCTGTCCCAGTCAATTAGTGACATTTCACCTAGAGCTCAGACCTGTAATGACTAACTCCCCTGTAATGGCTAAGGAAACTTCACAAGGAACCAGGCATCCCTTAAGGGCTGTTGACCTTTGCCTGGGAATGTCTGTGAGGTCCTAGAGGCCCCAGGTGAGAGGAGAATGCTATAATACTGTTCCTGCTGCGAGGTGGGATTGGAATGAAGTGGTCGTTTTTTATTTGTATATAATGGGAAAGAGAAACAACTGAGATGAGTAAAACAATTTTCTTGCCCAGGTATGGATTCCACTCATAATTGTAATGTACATCTTTAAAGTTTATTCACCTTTATAAACTGTCCTTCTGCAGGGCACGTTATAAGGCTGTGACCCTTCTGCCAATAGCAAGAATAAATGCATTTAATCTACATTTGAACTGAGTCTAAGTCTTTGGTAGCAGTCTTTAGTTTGGATTTGAACTTCCCCACAGCCTCACCCAGTCCATCATCAGGAATACAAATGACTTTAAATTCTGGTGGGAGTGTGGAGGAAGGGAATCCTTACATACCTTTAGTGGGAATTTAAGTTAGTACAGCCACTTTGGAGATCAGTATACAGGACTCTCAAAAATTAGAAGTAGAACCACCAGATGACCAGGGATACCACCCCTGGGCATATCCCCAAAGGACTCTCCATGCTACCACAGGGATGCGTACACATCCTTGCTCATTAATGCTCTATTCTCAATAGCTAGGAAACGGAGTCAACCTGAATGCGCATTAATAAATGAATGGGTTGGGAAAATATGACACATAGACACATGTGATTGTATTCAGCCATAAATGAAGGTGAAATTCTTAAACTTATAGTAAAATGGATGGATTTGGAAAAATGTCTATTGAGTGAAGTAACATGGACCCAGAATATCTAGTGTGGTATGTTCTCTCTCACGGAGATCATAGCTTTGAATTTTTAGAGATGTGTTCATCTGCTTCTTTTTATTTTATTTATTTATTTATTTGGTTTTTCGAGACAGGGCTTCTCTGTATACCCTGGCTGTCCTGGAGCTCACTTTATAGACCAGGCTGGCCTCGAACTCAGAAATCCGCCTGCCTCTGCCTCCCGAGTGCTGGGATTAAAGGTGTGCGCCACCACGCCCGGCCATCTGCTTCTTTTTAAAATCAAGTCTCTGTAGAGGCGAGGCCTGTCCTGTAAACCAGCAAGGTGCCCCAGGGGTAGGGGTGGAGTGGGGGGGGTCAGAGACCTTAAATGAGAGATAGATGGTAGAAGACGTGTATGTAAAACTGGAGGAATAACTGGACGTGAGAAGGTTTAAACGTGGGTGTGGGGTGGGGACAAAGATGAGATACAAGGCTAGGGCTAGCCAACATAAAGCTGTATGAAGAGCCTACATGGAAATCCACTTCTTCATAAGCTAATTAAAACATAATTTTTTAAAAAAGACTCTGAACATAGGAAGCACCCCTTGGGTGGATGACGCTGATCCCAGAAGCAGGGGGTCGCTCTTGGCTTTCTCCTCTAAACTAGACCATTTCTTCCAGCAGAGAAGGGTTGGATCACAGAGTCAGCAGGTAAACAAAAGACCACAAAGTCATGTGTCAGGAAGAACAAAAATATAAAAAGCAGGAAGCAAGCTCTGTCAGGCTGATAAAGAGATATTTGGACAAAGGAAACTCCAATATCCCAAACCCAAAAGGCAGTCCAAAAATCTAAACCTGAGATCAACCTGGACGGTAGGAGAGTTTCTGGTACTTAGATAAAAGCCAACATTCCTCTGGAACTTGTGAAACCAATTTTCATCTACCAAAAGATAGGTCCCCTACCTCTGGCAGAAGGGACACTATGGCACCTATCAGCATATCAAAGCACACAATGACCTGGAACCCTCAAAATTCCAAGTTCAAGTTCCTGTTACACATTTCAAATCCAGGCTAGTAGCATCCTGCACCTCCTCCAAATCGTAGGCTCAGACACTCACTCCCTTCTAATCCTGCTTCTCTCTCTCTCTCTCTCTCTCTCTCTCTCTCTCTCTCTCTCTCTCTCTCTCTCCTCCCT
>NC_034609.1:9863659-9864918 GCF_900095145.1 Mus pahari
GGAACTCACTTTGTAGACCAGGCTGGCCTCGAACTCAGAAATCCACCTGCCTCTGCCTCCCGAGTGCTGGGATTAAAGGTGTGCGCCACCACGCCCGGCACAAGTACATTTTCTCGATAGAAGATTGGTGTGGCCCTGCCCCTGGGCTGGCTGTGGTCTTGAGTGCTACAGGAAAGCAGGCTGAGCAAGTCGTGAAGACCAAGCCAGTAAACAGCTGTGTTCCATCACAGCAATAGAAACCCAAACTAAGACAGTGACTCAGCAATGTAAGAGAATAGTGACTACTTAGCACAGCTGTTTCTATTATGTACAGAGTAAATTTTCCTAGATTTTTTATTTGTATTAGCGCTCCTGTAATCCCCACCATATGAAAGAAATTTAACTGAGGTCTTTGAAAAACATCATTTTAGAAATATTACAGTCTCAATTTAAAAACCCCATAGTTAACATTTTTATATTAAGAACATCTATGTAGGGCCAGGCATGATGGCATATGTCTTTAACCCCAGCTTGGTCTGAAGAGTGAGTTCTAGGACAGCCAGAGCTACACAGAGAAACAAAACAAAACAAAAATACAAAAACAAAACACACAAATAAACAAAAACAAAAACCAACAACTTTTTAAAGAAACCAATAGCAATTAGTTCAAAAAGATTTTACAACATCCTGGACCCTGAGGCATCCCAACTGACAAAAAGTCATTTTATATCCTATGGGTTTTGTTACCCATAACTATAGCACAAATGAGATGAAATTAATAATTTCTCTTTTAAAATCATTAAAATCACTGGGTGGTGGTGGCCTTTAATCCCAGTACTCAGGAAGCAGAGGCAAATAGATCTAAGTTTGAGGCTGGCCTGGTCTACAGAGTGAGTTCTAGGCCAGTCCAGCAAGGGCTACACAGAGAAACCCTGTCTTGAAAAACAAGCAAACAAACAAAGTGAGTTTTGAGGCAGAGCCTTACTACGTAGCCTCAGCTGCCACTGAACTCATAGAGATCTACCTGCCTTTACCTCTTACGTGCTAGGATTAAAGGCTGTGCCGCCATGCCTCGCTCCAATGTTGAATTTTATAACCCAGTGAGAATTTTATGACCTTAATGATCTTGTTTTATATAAATAAACAATATTTTAAGACTTTATGAGATATTTAATAGACCCAAAGATACCATTTTTTTAGTTCTGAAGAAGGTAAACATGTACCTGAGTTTGTAAGTCCACACTTTAAGGACTTTTAATACATACATCTTTTTTTTTTTT
>NC_034609.1:9866013-9867131 GCF_900095145.1 Mus pahari
CTCTCTTCCTCTGTCCAACCCAGAAGTCCCGCCTACTTGCCCAGTGATTGGCTTCTTTATTCATTAGGGGATTGGTTCACAAGAACAGCACCTGGCCCATCCCTGACACATTCAAACAATTTCACAGAAACACAAGGAAGATGCAGAGCTCCCTCCCATCTCTAACTTCAGAGTAAGTGAGGTTAACTCTGACGGCATTGATAACCACCTTTTGCTTAGCTTGTTAATCTGCCCTGCCTCTAGTCCTAAAGTGGTCATGAGGGGTGGATTCCTCAGCTGTTCAAGGCAGTGTTCAGTGCTGGAGTGATGGCTCAGTGGTTAAGAGCACTTGTTCTTTCAGAGGTCCTGTGTTCAATTCCCAGCATCACATGGCAGCTCACAACCATCTGTAACTCTAGTTGATGACGCAACGCTCTTCCAAAGCCCTCTTCTGGCCTTCGTGGGTACTGCACACACACAGTGCACAGACATTCATACATACAGACATATGTTGAGAAGGCTAGGTTGATTCCATGACAGGCTTCAATAGGCAGTTAAGGAGACTAGGCCTAAATCTCTATTTCCAAGAACTGAGCAATTCCAGGCAAGTCCAGGCCTCAGAAGCTGTCCTGCCCCCTGGCCTGAGGCAAGGACAATGGGTCGGCAGCAGTGTCCAGACTTCCTCAGCTACTTCCTCAGTAACAGTCTCCAGACCTCCCCAGCAGGTTCCCAGCCCCCACACCCCAGTAATGGAATGTAGAGATGGAATCAACAGATTAACATAGCCATCACCTACCCTGGAATTCCCTAATGTGCTTTATTTAAATCAGGCCTGCAAGATCACTTGGTTGTCGCTCTATTCTGGTAATGGGGAGACCTCAGCATGCTGGACTTCTGCAGAATAAAACATACTTAGCTTTTACATGCTATTGAGTCTCGGGTGTCATTCTTCGGTGAATCATGGACCCTTACAATATGAGCACAAAACACCCATACAAATAAAACTAAAATAAATATTATTTTTTGTGTTTTGTTTTTTTGTTTTCCGGACAGGGTTTCTCTGTATAGCCCTGGCTGTCCTGGAACTCACTCTGTAGACCAGGCTGGCCTCGAACTCAGAAATCCGCCTGCCTCTGCCT
>NC_034609.1:9867142-9868303 GCF_900095145.1 Mus pahari
CCGCCTGCCTCTGCCTCCCGAGTGCTGGGATTAAAGGCGTGCGCCACCACGCCCGGCTCAAAATAAATATTATTTAAACACAGTATTCAATAGTTGCATCTATTAAGCCTAAGATTCCTGTATTATTATAAGTTTGGGATCCTGCCTAGTTTTGGGGGCTGGTAAATGTATCAGTTACTGCTCTGTGGCATGTGATCTGTGTACCATGACAAAGGCAACTTATAGAAAAAAGAATTCATTTGGGTTTACTGTTCCAGAGGGAGTGAGTCCACCCTTCATGACGAAGCAAAGGCAGAGCGGCAGGAAGTTGAGGGGACACCAACCAGAGAGAACACACAGCATGGTGTAAAGTGTTTTAAACCCCAAAGCCTTCCTTGGTGACATACTTCCTCCAGCAAGGCCAACATCCTAAACTTTTCCAAACATTGCCACCACCTGGGGACCAGGTATCAAACATCTGGGCCCATGGAAGACACTCTCACTTAAGTCACTGGAGTAAGTTTCAGGAATAGTCTTTGAGCAGTAAAAAGAAAAATAGGGCAGTAGATATTATAAGAAAAAAAAAAGTGTTGCTTGTCTAAGAAGGTAGAAGGGAAGGGGCGGGTGTAAAATGGAGGCACAGCTGGGGAGGGAGAGCAGGTAAGTGTATTTGTGAGCCTCAGTTTACACAGTTTGGGCAATGGGTGAACTCACAGATCAACACAGTGAACAGTGAGGCTAGGATTAGGAGAACTCAGGGGCTTGTTAGGGCAATGGGCAGACAAAGCTGTGCTAAGGGCAGGAATCCAGAGACAGAGAGCTGAGTACAGAGAAAGGAACATCAGAACCAAAACAGTAAGATGAAACCCACACAGGTCATCAGAACCCTGGAGAGCCGTGAGGTTGCTGAGAGAAAAGGGGACTGCGAGGGTACGGGGTAGGGAGAGACACAGCTGTAGGTGGGCAGGGCCTGAGTAGCTTTGGGGTGTGGTAGAAAATATTTAATCTCAATCTGGGGCTGCTACCTCACTTTTGACCATGCAGTTCCCAGATAAAAGATACAAACGACCTTTCTATTTATAATAAGCCTTTATTAGCACTAAGGTTGGTAGATATCTATCCTCTATGCTATTAAAATCTTTTTTTTATTAAAGATTTATTTTTATTTATTATATGTAAGTA
>NC_034609.1:9868448-9870948 GCF_900095145.1 Mus pahari
CGCTGAGCCATTTCACCAGCCCCTATTAAAATCTTTTGATAACTGTCAGTAATTATCTACTGTTTCATTTGGGCTGCTCTTAACTCCAGTTGACCAGCCTTTCTTGACTCCTGACCCACGGCGTCTTTCTCCCTCTCCACCTTCTTCTCTCTCTCCTTGTGGTCTCCTCTGAGTCCAGGCCCCTGAACACCAAGTTCTTTCTATCTCAATTCTACTATAGGCTGAAGACATCTTTATTCATCAATCAGAAATAATTTGGGAGCTGGGTCACTTGTGTCTACATGCAGACTTGTTTCTGGGTCTTGGGGACCTGCACCTAGCTTACAATACATAGCAACAGACTGAACCTCAACAGGTGGAGGAGGGGGCGTAGAACAAAGTGTTCATGAAAGAACAGTCGCCCCAGGAGATTTCAATTCTCTCCTTTCAGAGGTGCCTATCAGAAGAGTATCAGAGCATAAAGACAGCCTTAGAGTTGTTAAGATTTTATTAACTTTAGTCACATTGAATGGCTTCTCAGTTAAGGTCATAAAAATGTTAACGTATATAAAGAAGAAGATAGTAGGTTGGGTATGAAAAGGCTAAGAGAGCCCAAGATACTTTTAGCTTCAGATCTGTAACATTTTAACTCTCTAAATTTACTGTTGAAGTTCATTAGATGAAGTGTTAACGAATGCCACAACGAAGTATTACATTTAGTTTATGGGTGATTGGCACCACTGGGGTCATCAACAATAAATATCTGATGAAAGCTAGCAAGAGGGAGCCAAGAAGAAAGGGGCTGAAAGAGAGAGAGAGAGAGAGAGAGAGAGAGAGAGAGAGAGAGAGAGAGAGAGAGAGAGAAATGGGTTGATCCATTTGCTAAGAAAGATTGGTTATGTGGGGTGGTGGTGCTTGCCTTTAATCCCAGCACAGGCAGGTGGATCTCTATGAGTTTGAGGCCAGCTTGGTCTACAGAGAGTTCCAGGACAGCTGGGCTTCAAAGAGAAACACTGTCTTGTTTTTTTTTGTTTGTTTGTTTTGTTTTTTGTTGTTGTTGTTTTTCAAGACAGGGTTTCTCTGTACAGCCCTGGCTGTCCTGGAACTCACTTTGTAGACCAGGCTGGCCTCGAACTCAGAAATCCATCTGTCTCTGCCTCCTGAGTGCTGGGATTAAAGGCATGCGCCACCACGCCTGGCTCATTATTATTTTCTAAAGATTTATTTATTTTATGAATATATGAGTACACTGTCAGTGTCTTCAGACACACCCCAGAAGAGAGCATTAGATCCAATTACAGATGGTTGTGAGCCACCTTGTAGTTGCTGGGAATTGAACTCATGACCTTTGGAAGAGAAGCCAGTGCTCTTAACCGCTGAGCCATCTCTTCAGCCTCATATTATGGACCTTATAAAGACAAAATGTGTTTCAAGGCCCAAAAATGATAGGCCGTGAGTGAAGTTTTAGTCCACTGGAAGAAGGTAATGGAAATCATGACCTGAGAACTACAGAGAAGACCTCAGAGAGAGAGACTAACAAATTGATTCTGGACAGCATAGTGAAAGACATAGAAAAGGCTTGCCAATCTATTTATCTTCATGATGTACAGGATGTAGAGGGGTTTGAATGAGGTGCACCACCACCATACTCTTGGACATTTGACTATCTGGACCTTAACTGGCAGTCCTTTTTGGGTAGATTTAGAAGGTGTGGCCTTGGGGCTGGAGAGATGGCTCAGTGGTTAAGAGCACTGACTGCTCTTCCGAAGGTCCTGAGTTCAAATCTCAGCAACCACATGGTGGCTCACAACCATCCGTAATGAGATCTGACGCCCTCTTCTGGTGTGTCTGAGGACAGCTACAGTGTGTACTTAGATATAATAATAAATAAATCTTAAAAAAAAAAAAAAAAAGGTGTGGCCTTGCTATAGGAAATACCTCACTACTTGGGACAGGCTTTGAGGTTTCAAGGCCTCTTGCCACCCCAGTTTTCTCTTTCAGCTTCCTGTTTGTGATTGGAGATATAAGTACTCAGCCCTCGGCTACTTCAGCTGCCATGCCTGCCTGTTGTACTTCCTGGTCACGTGGTGATGGATTTATTCATCTGGGACCAAAAGGCTAAAACAAACCTTTCTTTTGATAAGTTGCTTTGTCCGTGGGGTTTAATCACAGGAATAGAAAAGTAACCTATCTAGGGTGACTTTGTTAGAGTTCACCGGAGAAGCTTCACGGTCCAGGGGCTTGTTCTGGAAGAGCTGCTGCTGGGGAGATGCACGCTCAGGTTGAAACAGTGACTATCAACCACCAGTCCAAGGATTGGTGTAAAATCCAGATGAACAGGGTTGGCACCAGGACATTCCAAACCTATGAGTTAACAATGTGACCAGTGGCCTGCAGACCGGTTGCCAAGCCAACCATCACCATATTCCAGAACCCACTTGGCTCACCTCTCACCCTTACTTGTGTTACGTCATTTTCCATATAAATAAGGAGAACGCCCCCTTCTCTCTCTCTCTCTCTC
>NC_034609.1:9874597-9891610 GCF_900095145.1 Mus pahari
GGTTGTGAGCCACCATGTGGTTGCTGGGATTTGAACTCCGGACCTTCGGAAGAGCAGTCGGGTGCTCTTACCCACTGAGCCATCTCACCAGCCCCGGGGAGGATTTTTAATGAAGAGCAGAAGCCTGAAATGAAAAGTAATGTAACCGAAGCAATAACAGCAAAGGTCGAATGCAAGAGCCTTGGGTTGCGTTCCATTGCGTTAATGTAAGATCCTTTGGAATCTAGAAGTCAACTGTGTCACACTCTGGCCGGTGGTAACCATCGTGGAGAGGTACTGAGGCCAGACCATGCGTGAAAGGACTGGTAATGGGCCACAACATGACTCAAAACCAAGTTCTCAGCACAACCCAGAGAGACAGAGGGCAGGAATAATAGAGTCAGAAGAAGGAGGTTGAGGGGGAAGGGGAAGGGAACAAAGGAGGGGGAAGGGATATCTGTCCCGGGGGAGTAAGAGACTACCTCTGAATAGAGAGACAGACATGGCCCACAGCAAATGGTAGTTTATAAGGGTAAAAGGGGAAACCTTATGTTGGAATGAGCTGTTGAATTTGAATTGGGCATGTTAATTAGCTCAGGCTGGCTAGAGCCTCTTCAACACGACTTAGGTTTCGTTGCTGTGATAAATCATACCCAAAAGCAGCTTGACATGGGAAAGATTTATTTTATCTTCCAGGGTAGCATTCCATCACTGAAGCTGCTGGGATTACAGGTGTGCATCTCCATGCCTGGCTCTGGTCTGGAATTTTTGTCTTGCAAATATACTGGGATTTTGTTCCAGAACTCAAGCATGCTCAACGGAATGTTATCCTGCATAGACCCAGGTTCCTATTATGTACATGTTGTTTTATGGAAACAAATGTAATGACTTAAAATGACAATTAGTTAGATTTCAGTTTTGTGGCTCAGGAAAGACTTAGCTGTGTGAGGATCACTTCTTTTTTTTTGTTTGTTTTTTGTTTTTTGTTTTTTTGTTTTTTATTTTTTGTTTTGTTTTGTTTTGTTTTGTTTTGTTTTTTCGAGACAGGGTTTCTCTGTATAGCCCTGGCTGTCCTGGAACTCACTTTGTAGACCAGGCTGGCCTCGAACTCAGAAATCCGCCTGCTTCTGCCTCCCGAATGCTGGGATTAAAGGCTTGTGCCACCCACGCTAGGCTCAGGGATCACTTAGTATTAATCAAGAAGATGGGCTAGACTGGCAGTTCCAGGCAGACTGCATTTCCATGCCTGGTGCCTTGGCAGGGATGGTGGAGCACAGGACAGCTGAGCCCATCTCTCTTCCTAGGGACTTAGAGCCTGTTCACATACTGTCTTCAGTAAGATGGTCCAAGTTTTTCCGTGGTGGCTCAGAGTTTCAGTGGTGTCTGTCCCTGGGGACTAAGGAAGAATGAGAACCCCTGCTGAAGTCTCAAAAAGCTTCAGATTGGCCTGAAATTTAGACGTGATGTCCCTGTCTAGGAAAGGAATAAGGTTTAGAAAGGTGTAAATTGAGCTGATTGAGGCTTGACATCAAAGCCAGGAAAAGAGGATGGGGAACCACAGGGTCAAGCTGGAGGAGGGCTTAGAGCTGAACTAAAACCCTCTCATGCTATAAGGAATGTAATTTTGTTCCTTCCCTAACACATCCGGGATTACCTGAGGTTCACATCTATAGAGACTTAGACTATGGAAGCCTCAGAACTCAATCGTCAAAAGGGGGTAAGGCCCCTTTCTCATCAGGATCCTCGCAGTCCAGGACAAAGTCAGGATCACCAATAAGGCCCTTAGATGGAAGTTGACTCTCACTAACGAAGAAGAAAATTGTTTCTTCCAGCAGCCCCCACTTTGCAGGTTAGGCTCTTGGGGAGGCTTGTAACCCGGCGTCTGTTGGCCATTCTAGTCTAAAATATCCTGGTCAGCATATTTCAGACTAGATAGAATCCTCACACCAAGGCTGGTTTAAGTCTCGTAGACTAAACCAGATGGCCACTAGATGGCGCGCTCGCATTTGCTGAGATGAGAGGCGCAGCCTCTATAGCTGTGGCCTTAAGTTGGGTTTGTCTTTTGGCTTTCTCCTCATTCAGCTGTTCTGACCTCGAAGACTGTGTCTCATAAAGTAGGGAAAGAATTCTGGAGTCGCTGGACTAGGTTTTGAAGCTTTTGTCCTGAGGAGCAAGTAAGCCATCTTACTCTAACAGAGCCTGTTTGTTTGTTTTGTTATTTTGGTTTTTCCAGACAGGGTTTCTCTGGGTAGCCCTAGCTGTCCTGGAATCCACTCTGTAGACCAGGCTGGTCTCGAACTCAGAAATCCGCCTGCCTCTGCCTCCCAAGTGCTGGGATTAAAGGCGTAGGCCACCACTGCCCTGCTCTGCCCCAGCTTCTGAAGACGCTTGAATTGTAAGATGTAGTCTCAGAGTGGCTTGCCTTTCTGTCCAGGTTAGTATAGGTGCACATGGTTTCAGCTTGGGTAGGCTGAAAGAAAGCAGGCTTTTGTTTTTGTTTTTGTTTTTGTTTTTGTTTTTTGGAAACTCCTGTAGGTTTGATAATGGCCTTTTCCATGGGTGGGTCATGGTCTAGGGAGGGAAGAGTCAGGAGTAATTATTCTGAGGAGTTTGGGTGAGGTCTGTCCCTTCAGAGAGCAAAAAGGTCACCAGGTTGTTAACAACCTCCACTCTCGGCTTTCTGGATGGGATGTGGGTTTGGTTTTATCTCCTCTGTTGAGGAGGAGCCCTGTGTGATTAATATTCCTGGCTCTCTCAGTGCTGCTCTGTGAGTACCGGGTCCTCACGCCCTCTACACCTAGAGATCGCATCTTCAACCACACACGGAGGCAGAGCCCAGTGACAGCCTTCCTCCTGCAAGGTGTCACTTTCCCAAAGAGCGCCATCCGAGTGTGTGATGGACATCTCCATTCAAGCAGCCTCAGCTGGATATAGAGAACCTGTCCTAATTATGACAAATGAGGTTTAATTGTAGCATACAGTTATAATCCAGTGTACCCTAGGGCAGCCAGGGTTCCCAATCTGGGAGTAGGATAGAAAAGGCCAAATTTTGTTAATAAGAAAAATAAGAACTTGTTGTTTCTCATTTTCAGAGTCTGAGAAGCAAACCTAAGCTGATTTTTGATAATACATCCCAGAAGGGATTCGGAGTGTGTCCCATAACATGAATCATATCAAATGGCCCTTTAATTCCAGCACTTAGGAGATAGAGGCAGGCAGACCTCTGGGAGTTCAAAACCCACCTGCCTGTACGGTCTACAGAATCAGTCCCAGCCAGCCAGTGCTACACAGTGAGATAGATGCTGTCTCAAAAGACAAAGAGGAAAGAAGGAAGGAAGGCCCATGTGGTGAAAAAGCCACCTAAGGCAGCTATTTCTGGAATCAAATTTGTGCTCAAATTTCATTTCTCCTGAGAAACTGTTCCATTTGGTATTATTAGCCAATTACACACACACACACACACACACACACACACACTCCACTTGGTATTATTAGCCAGTTATACACACACACACACACACACACACACACACACACACACACACACACTCCACTTGGTATTATTAGCCAATTACATAAGGCGGAGTCTGGACACTGATCCACTGAAAGAACAGCCAGTGCTCTGGACCACTGCGCCATCTCTCTAACCCGCTATCTTTAAAAAAAAAAAAAAAAAACTTACCTTTCTTTATGCGTATGAGATTTTGCCTGTATATGTATGCTTGTGCACCATAGGTATATGCCTGGTACCCAAGGAGATCAGAAGAAGGTATGTGGCCCCTTGGAGTTACACTTGGTTTTTAACTGCATGTGGGTGCTAGGAACTAAACTCTGGTCCTCTGGAAGAGCAGCCAGTGTCCTTGACCACTGAGTCATTTCTCCAGCCCCTGGAGTGAAAAAAAAAAAAAAAAAATATATATATATATATATATATATATATATATATATATATATATAATGATATGGCCCAATGGTTAAGAGCACACACTGCTCCTGCAGGGACCTGGGTTTGATTCCCAGCATCATCTCAGATGGCTCACAACTGGCTGTAACTCCAGTGCCAAAGGATCTGATACCCTTTTCAGGCTTCCACAGGCACCTGTACTCACCTGTACTCATGATCACACACACACACACACACACACACACACACACACACACACACACCTGTTGTTAATATTCCTGTCTTGTGAGAGGTATAAGCATCGTCCCCTTCTCTAAAGTCCCAACTACAAACTAAGTACAATTCCACCAAAGTTCACCCTGGAGAACCGTTTAGTCCGTTGGGCTTACAGAGTATAGCTAAGAGTTTGCCGTCAGAAACATGCTTGGTCAAAAAGAAAGAGACCACTGCTCCAGTTAGTGTCTGGACAGAGCAAACCTTGGCTTCTGATCCACAAACACAAAGGGCAAGCACATGGGACAGCAAGTGTGCTTGGTTTATACTCTAATGTCGGCGGTGACTGCCACTTCCCCATTGGCTGGAGTCTGACCTCACAGACTTTTGTGACTGGCTAGTTTTAAAAGAACTAGTTAGAGAATATGAAGGACGGTGGGGAGAGTCAGCTTAGGTTCCAAGAATACTGTAGGACCTTTTTCTAAAAAAGTGTTATCAGGTCCAGAAGATTTTTTTTTTAATGAGTAAATGTTTTAAAAAATAATGGGGAGGGGAGGGGTATAAAAGATTTNGAATCTTGGTTAAAAACCAAAGTTTTATAGTGTTTGACAGAAAAGACTAATATTCACAGTTTCTTACACAACTTGCAGGAGTTTGGGTGCTTACACCACAAAAGGCCACACTAGAAAGTTTGTACCCAGCATAAATGACCCACCCACAGCCAGAGAAATGCATGATTCTCCCCTAATACTTCCCAGCCTGCATACATTATTTCCTTCTTTTTAAAAAAAAAAAAATTAGCCGGGCGTGGTGGCGAACGCCTTTAATCCCAGCACTCGGGAGGCAGAGGCAGGCGGATTTCTGAGTTCGAGGCCAGCCTGGTCTACAGAGTGAGTTCCAGGACAGCCAGGGCTACACAGAGAAACCCTGTCTCAAAAAAAACCAAAAAAAAAAAATTATTTATTTATTATACATAAGTACACTGTAGTTGTCTTCAGACACACCAGAAGAGGGCGTCAGATCTCATTATGGATGGTTGTGAGCCACCATGTGGTTGCTGGGATTTGAACTCAGCACCTTTGGAAGAGCAATCAGTGCTCTTAACCACTGAGCCACCTCACCAGCCCACATTATTTCCTTCTTGAGGCCAGGCAGAATTAGGGCAGAATGCACACAACTGTTAGGAGTGCATGGCTACTCAACTAGGAGTCCCATGATCCTCTTCAGCCTGCCTTCTGTGAAGGAAAGTCACCAGCCAATAAGCCCAGTCATAATGATCTTCTATAAGCAGAACCAACTGATCCGATGACGGTGACAGCTTGGCTTAGAGATAGTCCTTCACGAAACACAGACACATACACACACCCCCCACAAGCATATATACATATTTACACATATACACACAACACACATGCATACACACATGCATACATACACACATGTACATGTACATACACATACAATTGCACACATGTGCATGCAAGCACAAAGTGCACATGCATGCACCCATGCATCCACATATGTACATACACACACATATGCATGTGCACATGAAATTAAAAGTGAAAATTAAGAGCTAGAGAAATGGCTCAGTAGTTATGAGCACTTGCTTCTCTTACAGAGAACCTGCCTTTAATTACCAGCGCCAATATGACAACTCACAACTATCTGTAACTCCATTTGCAGGATATCCAATGCTCTCTTCTGGCCTTCATGGGCATCAGGTCCATAGGGTACACAGACATAAATGCAGGCAAACCATCCATAAACATAAATTTTTAAATATTTAAGATAACTCTGTAAATTTTTAGATTTTATTAAGTTGTGCTTGAGTGTATATAAGTGCACCACACGCATGCAAGCGCCCAAGGAGACAAATGAGGGTGAAGAATGCCACAGAGCTGGAGTCACAGGCACTTGTGAGCCACCTGCAGTGTCTGGGAATCGAACCTGGGTACTCTGCAAGAGGATTACATGCTGTTAACTGTGGGGCCATTGCTCCAGCTCCATAAAAAATAATCTTTTTTTTTTAAAGATTTATTTATTATTATATCTAAATACACTGTAGCTGTCTTCAGATGTACCAGAAGAGGGTGTCAGATCTCATTATGGATGGTTGTAAGCTACCATGTAGTTGCTGGGATTTGAACTCAGGACCTTCGGGAGAGCAGTCGGTGCTCTTAACCACTGAGCCATCTCTCCAGCCCCCATAAAAAATAATCTTAAAAAACAAAAACAAAAAACAAAACACCTGGCTAATCAGGTCCTAAAATCCACATTACTCTAGAGGATTAAACTAAGACACAGTGTAGTGCTGTGGAGTGATTGTCACGTCTCCATTTCAGTTGCCTTGACTCAGGCTCTAATGTATGCCAAGCTGTCGCTGTCGGGAAACATGTTGCAAGTGTGGTTCTAAAGGTCTTCTTGAATATGAAATGTAGGGATAATGAACCAACCCTCCTCCCCAAAAGTGGCCCTGGGAAACAGCCAGTAAGTCACTTGCAAATGCTGAGGTCGGGCAGTAGATGGCAACAGGACCTTGTGGTGTGGTTACTCAGAGCCGCCTCTTAGAGAAACCCATCAGGTCACTGGCTCTGGTGTTCACAGCCCAGCTAAAGCCAGTCTCCACTCTCCGAACACAGCAGCCCTGGGTGCTTATTTCAGCATCTTGTGTATTTTGGCCTCCCTGCCCTTAAGATCTGAGAAAGCGCAGGTTCTTATGTTGCCTCACCTGCCTGCCTTCAGCATGCCTAGACACACAACCGAACATGCAGATCAAAAAAGACAGAAAAGAGGAATGGAAGGAAGGAGAGGGGAAGGCGTGGAGCACCTAAAATTTCTGCCAGAGGAAGTAGTGTTTGGTCTGTCCCTCCTCCTGGCTGAATGACCCTAGGTGAGTACTTGGACTGGCTTCCTCCAACATATTTGGACTTAGCAGAGGAATGACATTAGTTGAAGTCATTAACTTAATAAAGATATTTAGTTACAAATGACTGAAGCCTTGTGTAAACAAACTTATACCTAATAAAAAGATGGGAAAGTTATTTGACCAACACAACCATCTTTTTGTTATTTTAGACAGGGCCTCTAGCCCAGGCTGGCCTCCACACTGCCCTCTTGTGTCAGTTTCTGAAGTACTGGAATCACTGACATGGGCAACCACACCCAGTCAGAGTAACAGCTTTACAAGGTGCGTGAGTTCAAACCCAACTGTTTCCACACGCATTTTAGGCCTCCCTTAGCCCAGGCGCTGCCTCTGTTCATTCCTTCCCTTTCTCCCAGTCTCCCAAGGAGGAAATGTCTCTCCTTGTAGTTCTGACCAAAATCCCAGGCTTGCCCCGGGTCCAAACTCATCACTAAGTGAACTTCGTGGGAGGAAGGAGGCTTGAGGAAAACCATCACACTCAATTTAGTTATACCAATGGCCCGTTGTTAAAGAGGGGGAAAACCGCACGACAGTGAAATCGATCAGCTGAAGCCAGGATGGCAGGGCAGCTAGCTCTTTCAACTCTTTCACCACTTCCTCAAGTACACCTTAGTATGTTTTCCTGGAAGCCCCTCCCCTTACACTCTCCACAAGACAAAAGGTTTTACTTATCCAGTCTTTGGGTCCTTTCACTACATAGCCTTCTAGCGTACGTGCCGTTAAAGCATTCTAAGCTCTAAGGTGTATAGTATCATATGTAGTGGTTGACCTAGTCTGTGTCTTTCCACTACAGACTTTCCTAGTAGAGTGAGCACAGGTTCCCTACTGTTAAGGTCATAGTCCACCGTGTCCATATAGGTCTCCAAGATAGCTGCAAAATGGGGGAGCCCCCTTCTCAGCAGGCTTCCTCTTCTCTGTCTGGCCTCATCAGGAGAGCATGACTCCCACATCCTCCACTTGAGGAAAGTCATGTCGTCTTTGGCCAAACTGCAGGTTAAACTTCCTCTCTCCCGACAAAAACCTGCCTGGCAAGTTCCAGGAATTCCTTTCCATATACATGAAGCATTGCCAGCACCTCTGCCCGAGTCAACCATGGACACCCACCCTGGAAATCCCTACCCACTCCCTAAGACCTACATAGCTCCTGTTCACCCCAAATAAAGTGGAGTTATCTCACCGAAGCCAATCCTGGAAGTCATCCCATCGTACTCATGGCTGTCTGAACCCTGCCCCACACCTCTGCTCTCCTCGCCCTCATGGGCTAGTAGCCAATGACCTCTGAGGAGGAAGAGGCCCACATACAGGGACAAGGATTAAACATTTCCAGGACCTAGTTTAGGAACTGGCATGTACTCTGTACTAACTAAATATCTTTACTTCATTTGATAATTATCTATTAGACACCATGGTGTCTAATATTAATATTGTCAACTTGACAGTGTCTAGAATTACCTACTCAAGAGACAAAACTTTAGGCATGACTGTAAGGGGGTTTCTAGATTGAGTTAACAGAGGTAATTCACCCCAGATATTGGTTGCACCATTCCATGGGCAAGGTGGCACAAGCCTCTAATCAGTGGGACACAGAAGCAAGTGGATCTCTGTGAGTTCCAGGTCAGCTAAAGCTACACAATGATGCTCTGTCTAGAAACAAAACAAAAGAACAAAAACAAACAAACAAAAAAACCTTATTTTTTAAATTTCTTAGTAATTGTTCACATATTTGCATATAAAAGAACCAGCAATGATTAGCCTCATTAAACAAAGCAATAACAGCAAAAAAACTATGTAGAAGCTCATTAAACTAATTTAGTTTCTACTTCTAAAGGAAATCTTTCAAATCTTTAGCTTAGTAGAATAAATCTTTATCACTGACAATCAAAAATTTTAGCTTCTTCCAGGTTCAGGAACAGTGTTAGTTATTAGAAATAGATTATGTGGGGCTGGAGAGATGGCTCAGCAGTTAAGAGCACTGACTGCTCTTCCAGAGGTCCTGAGTTCAATTCCCAGCAACCACATGGTGGCTCGCAACCATCTGTAATGGGATCTGATGCCCTCCTCTGGTGTGTCTGAAGACAGCTACAGTGTAGTTATATACATTAAATAAATGATATTAAAAAAAAAGAAAGAAGCCGGGCGTGGTGGCGCACGCCTTTAATCCCAGCACTCGGGAGGCAGAGGCAGGCNGATTTCTGAGTTCGAGGCCAGCCTGGTCTACAGAGTGAGTTCCAGGACAGGCTATACAGAGAAACCCTGTCTCAAAAAACCAAAATAAATAAATAAATAACATTTTAAAAAAAGAAAGAAATAGATTATGTACAATTGCTTCTCACATAGACAAGGACAAAATACTTATTTTGTCCGGGCCAACAGATAGAGTTTCAAATAGCAAAGTTGTCCAGATGTCAGATTTTTCTCAGATGTCTTTTTAAATGTGTAAGCTTCTAAAAGGTCAGCATTATATTTATAATGAAACCTTTTAGGACTGGAGAGATTGCTCAGCACTTGAAAGCAATGGCTTCTCTACCAGAGGGCCCAGGTTCAATTGCCAGCAGCCACACAGAGGTCTGCAGTCTTCTGTAACTCCAGTTTCAGAGATCCGACAAGGACACTGCAGACGTGGTGCACAGGCATTCATGCAGACAGAACAGTCATACACAGAAAAATGTTTTACAGGTTGTGAGTGATGACGATGATACTGGTGATGAAAACTTGTCACAGAGGGATCCCCCAAAGCTCACAGTTGTCCATTTTAAACAGGTGCCAGTTGGTTTCTGGAATCTGTAGCTAAAGAAAGAAAATAAGCCAGGCGTGGTTGTGCACGCCTTTAATCCCAGCACTCGGGAGGCAGAGGCAGGCAGATTTCTGAGTTTGAGGACAAAGTGAGTTCCAGGACAGCCAGGGCGATACAGAGAAACCCTGCCTTTAAAAAAAAAAAAAAGAAAAAGAAAGGAAGGAAGGAAGGAAGGAAGGAAGGAAGGAAGGAAGGAAGGAAGGAAGGAAGGAAGGAAGGAAGAAAATAGCAGTTTCTCAATGCACCGTGAAAAGGTTCCATCATTTGTATTTAAGAGAGCGGAGTTTGGGTACAGCTGTGTGGATGAGCAGCTTCTCTTGTTAGCCCTTGGTGGTGGCTTGAGTGAGACATCTCCCATAACTTTGGCCATTTCGATACTTTGTCACTCCCCTACCCACCCCCAGCCTCCATTGATGATGCTCTTAGGGGAGGCTCAGGAGGTGTGGCCTTGGAGGAAGTAGGTCACAGGAGGTAGGATTGAAGAATTTAAAGACAAGGAGGAGGAGGAGGAGGAGAAAAGAAAGGGAAGAAAGAAACACTATCTTTTGCTTTCTGTGTTTCTTGCTGTGCTTCAAGATGTGAGACCCCCCTCCTTGTATGCCTGTCACCATGTTTTCCACCTCTGCCAAGATGAATTCTTCTCCCTTAGGGACTGTAAGCCAAATAACCCTTCTTTCTTTTTCTTGAAGTTGCCTTGGGCATGGTATTTTATCACACCAACAGAAAAGTAATTAACACACCCTCTGTAAGTCACATCATGCACCACGGACAGTCTCCGGGGGTTGTCTGTCTTTCTCCTCCGGTCCCATGGGGCTGCCTTGCATGTCCCCCTTCTCAAGGGGGTTAACCAAGCTACTCAGCCTGGCAGCAAGCAGGACTGTGCTCTGGCCTGATGTGCCCACTGCTCACATTTCTAGGCACAGAGCCACAAGACATTGATGTACTAAACTTAAAATAGTTGTTTACTTAAAAGACTTCAGCACAGCCGGGCGTGGTTGTGCACGCCTTTAATCCCAGCACTCAGAGGCAGAGGCAGGCAGATTTCTGAGTTCGAGGCCAGCCTGGTCTACAGAGTGAGTTCCAGGACAGCCAAGGCTACACAGAGAAACCCTGTCTGGAAAAAAAAAAAAATGATACTGTTACTGGGCTGGTGATGGCTCAACCGGTAAGAGCACTGACCACTCTTCCAAAGGTCCTGAGTTCAAATCCCAACAACCACATGGTGGCTCACAACCACCCACAATGAGATCTGACGCCCTCTTCTGGTGTGTCTGAAGACAGCTACAGTGTACTTACACATAATAAATAAATAAATAAATAAATCTTTAAGGAAAAAAAAAAAAAGGAAAACCAAAAAAAAAAAAAATTTTTTTTTGTCCTTTTTAGTTAATTACAGGATGTTTCAGAGAATAATACCCTGAGAATGTCTTGTTTCTCACATGAAAGGGCCAGCCGTGCAGATACCGTGAGGAGTCAGTGTACTTGGTGTAGCAGAAGCCAGAGGCCTTGAAACAGACCAAGGACTCATTGCAATGAACATTTGCAAGTAAAGCTGTATGGATAGAAGGGTGTGTTGTGTGGCACACCACAGCTTCCAGGACAAGATCTTTAAAGAAACAAAAACAAAACAAAACTATTCATGGTGGGGGGAGTTTGCAAGGGTGGAGGGAGTGTACAAAGGGACGAGGAGATGAGTGGGATTGGGTGCATGATGTGAAACTCACAATAAAATGTTTTGTTGCCGGGGCATGGTGGCTCACGCCTTTGATCCCAGCACTTGGGAGGCAGAGGCAGGCAGATTTCTGAGTTCGAGGCCAGCCTGGTCTACAGAGTGAGTTCCAGGACAGTCAGAGCTATACAGAGAAACCTTGTCTCGAAAAACCAAAAAATAAAATAAAATGTTTTGTTTTTTTGTTTTTTTAAAGAATGTCTCATTCCATTAGACACAAAGCAGGTTCTAGTTTTTCTCCTGGTAACTTTACATTAGAACATTTACAATTTTTAAATATATGACTCTCATTTTATTAGGTTTTCTCCCGGTAGTTTTTCTCCTATGTTCTTTTCAGTCTTGCATTAAAGACAGACCAAATTTTCCTAATAAATAATGAAAAATCCAACAGTTTCAATCGTTAATATTGAAGTTTCAAAATGTCTGAGGATGCCAGGTGGCCAGTTATGCCTTCAGAGTGTTTTATATTTTTCCCAGGTCCCCAGTAGATGAATACTCTATACAAAGCATAAATTATTTTTTTTTAGATAGCCACTCATTTCTACCAACTAATTGATCAGTTACCTTTCTCAGCAACCACATGATTTTCCCCAAATAGTTAACGGATGCCTGGGAAAAAGAACAGCACATTTTTTAAATTATTCAGTTGTGTTATTTTTTAAAAAAAATTTGTTGTTGTTGTTGTTTTTCGAGACAGGGTTTCTCTGTGTTGCCCTGGCTGTCCTGAAACTCACTCTGTAGACCAGGCTGGCCTCGAACTCAGAAATCTGCCTATCTCTGCCTCCCAAGTGCTGGGATTAAAGGCGTGCGCCACCACTGTCTGGCAGATTTTGAATTTTTGAAAGATTGAATTGAGGTAGGATAGAAAGATTGGGAATAGCTGGGTATGGTGCAAGAAGAAAACAGGGTTATGTGAATGTGGGTGCCCACAGAGTTCAAACAAGGGTGTCAGATCCCCAGGGACAAGAGTTACAGACAGTTGTCTGTCAGACGTGGGTACCAGGGAAATAAACTTAGGTTATCTGGACTAGCCAGCAGCACTTTTAACCTCTAAAACAGCTCTCCAGCACCTCATAAGAACATTCTATCTACAAACATGAATAATAATTTAAAATAACTTAATAAACACAAACTCCCACGTTGCCCCTATAGCAACGGTATTGCTTCTGTCTTAATTATTTTTACAATGTACATTTAAGTCAATGGGGATGACCCCCTCCTTCATAGTCATCTTTGGAAGCCCCACCCCACCCCATATTCCAAGCAACACACACACACACACACACACACAGTAAGTCCCGAATTTGCCCTTTCAAAAGATCCAAGATGCCGGGTGTGGTGTCCTCTGAGTTCGAGGACAGCCTGGTCTACAAAAAAAAATCTAAGACACCAGATGAAAGGAAGAGGGTGAAGCTTCCAGGGCCCACTAAGACAAAGTGCTTTCCCTGGGTTAAAAAACTAGATGGAGCTAGGGGTAACCTGTTCCAGCAACTGTAACATTCATTACACACCGTGCTCCCTTCCCCTGTGCAGTGATTGACAGAGCTTTGCAGTCAAACTCGCCTGCTTTGCTGAGTTAAGGCTGAAAGCAAACAAACAAGAAAACCCGGCTGACCTTCCCTCCTCTGCATTTTTTATCTCTTCTTCAGATACTGAGCAAGGTACCAAGAATGCCCATCCCGACCCTGAGAACTTTGGTTCACTCTCCAGTGACAGTTCCACACTACCCCACCCCACTCACTACCCCACCCCACCCACACTACCCTACCCCACCCCTTTCCCCATAACCATGCCCATTCCTTCATGATATTGTGCACAGACTGCCCCTCCTGAGCCTGTCTGCTTTGCCTTCTCTCGAGCGTCCCTCTGAGTCCTGTTTCCAAATTCCTGTATCATGAAAACTAAGCTTAGTAGCAGTGGTGGTGGCAGCGTGGCGGTGCATGCCTTTAATCCCAGCACTTGGGAGGCAAAGGCAGGCAAATTTCTGTGAGTAGGAGGCTCTCTGGTCTACAGAGTGAGTTCTAGGACAGCCAGGGCTACACAGAGAAACCTTGTCTCGAAAAACAAAAAAAAAAAAAAAGGGGGGGGGGTGAGGGGACTGTTAGCAATTCCTCTAGCCTCTGCCCAACTGTTACTTATCAACAGTTTGGGTAGCCATCAGCCAGCTCTCTCCCCTCCCTCCTCCTCTCCCTCCCTCTCTCTCCTTGTTCCTGTCCTTATCTATGTCTCTCTTCCTCCCCGCCTCCCCACCACGTTCCCAGTCCGCCTCTTCCTTTCTTCCTCTCTCTTTCTGTCCATCCTTCCCTGTCCCACTTCTATGCCTCTGCTCCTTGCCAGGTCTCCATGCCGATCCCAGCTCCCTTCCGCTAGTAAGCTTGCTTCCTTTAGTACTACGCCTGTCTCATGACATAATTGTTTAGGGGAACACCTCGGCAGAGCCCACTGAGTATATTATAAGTGGACTAAGTGAAAAGTACCTCAACATACAGGCTAATATAAAATTGATATTTTAATTTTAACATTTTAAGTTTGCCTGGCAAAAGCAATTGAGAAAATTTCTGAACATTTAATAAAACGTTTTCAACTCTCTCCAGGCCGTCCTCACTCAGATTGGGTGGTCGTGAGAGCCCAGCAAAGGACCCAAATGGACTTATGTTTGGGCATTTTAAAGCCATCCTCTGTTCCTCTGGTTTCTCCGCAGAGCCTTGGCTGTCCTGGAACTCACTCTGTAGACCAGGCTGACCTTAAACTCAGAGATCCACCTGCCTCTGCCTCCTGAGTGCTGGGATTAAAGGCGTGTGCCACCGCCCTCTGGCTTCTAGGCTGACTTTTGCCAGTTGTTCCATCTATGTGGGGATCCGTCAGAGTCTTGCTTGACTGTGGCTCCCACGAAGCACTGAAGAACTCTCCTCTCTGTTGACTCTTTGTAGGCTGGACATTGGTTAGAGTCACTGGGTGGGTCTCCATGCCCTCCCTGAATAAGAGAGCAAGTGACTCCCTATACAGGATATTTTTAAAGATGACTCACAGTCCCCTGGTACTGTTGACTTTGGAGGACAAAAGGCAAAATATAGATTCTTTCTAACCCCTCTGTTCTCACAGTCCAGGCTTCCAAGTATTCAACACCCAGAAGATCAGTTATACCAGGCTGGAACTATTAACTACTGTGTAGTATTTAGATAAAACCTGAGGAAAACTCAAGCACTTTAAAAAAATTTTATATATAGATGTGTGTCTTAACTAATGTTCTATTTGCTGTGAAGAGACACCCAAACCTGGACATCTCTTGTAAAGGAAAGCATTTAGTTGCATGCTAGCTTACAGCTCCAGAGGTTTAGTCCATTATCACCATGGTTGGGAGTGTGGCAGCCAGCAGGCACAGTGCTGGATTAGTAGCTGAGAGCTACCTTCCTGATGTTCAGGCAGCAGGCAGATTGAGGAGTGGAGGCTGCATTGGGATGAGCCTGGGCTTTTGAAACCTCACACCCCATCCTCATTGACACACCTCCTCCAACAAGGCCACACCTCCTCATCCTTCTCAAAATCTTCCACTAACTGGGGACTGAACATTCAAACCTATGAGACTATAGGGCCCATTCTCATTTAAACTATCACAGGGTGGGTGCCTATGTGTTATGTATGTTTGTGTACCCATGCAAGCCTGGTGCTAGGAGAGGTATTAGAATCCCTGGATCTGGGGCTGGAACAACAGCTCAGAGGTTAAGAGCACTGGCTGCTCTTCCAGAGGTCCTGAGTTCAGTACCCAGCAGCCACATGGTGGGTCATAACCATCTGTAATGAGATCGGGTGCCCTCTTTTGGTCTGCAGGTACACATGCAGGCAGAATGCTTAACACATAATAAACATGAGAGAAAGAAATAGAGAGAGAGCCGGGCAGTGGTGGCGCACGCCTTTAATCCCAGCACTTGGGAGGCAGAGGCAGGCAGATTTCTGAGTTCGAGGCCAGCCTGGTCTACAAAGTGAGTTCCAGGACAGGACAGCCAGGGCTACAAAAAAAAACCCTGTCTCAAAAAAAAAAAAAAAAAATGGAAAGAAAGAAATAGAGAGAGATTGAGAGAGAAAAAGAAAGAATCCTGGATCCGGATTTATAGGCTGATGTTAACTGCCTAATGCGGATGCTGAGAAGGTAACCTGAGTCCTCTACAGGAGTTGCAAGTGAGCCTTCTAAACTTTAGTTAAACATACAATTTTGTTCTTTAATCTAGCTTGTTTGGAAGAGATGACCAATAGCTACATTGAGCTAAGCAGAAGTTTAAGATCAATGTATTGAAATTTGATCTTAGAATTTTTAACATCATGTCCCTAATGTCTCATCTTTTACACACCTTGTGGAACCTGATTAACCTTCCGGCTTCCTTTCAAATTTGGAAACATCCAGTCATCCCAATCTTCACACCCAAGTTCTCTTTTGCTAAAAATATCCTTGTGTAACTGTGGGCCTTTCTATGTCTACCCCAATTCCCCAATAATGACACAGAGTCTTGTATTTATTTATGAATGCCTTTGGCCTTCATACTAGGCTTAGGCTTAGGCTTGGCCTTCAACTATCTCTTAACTTATATTAACCTTTATACTATTCTATGTCTGCCGCATGGCTGGGTACCTCTCCTCAGTTTCATACATCTGATTTCCTCTGCATCTGGGTAGTGAATCTCCCATGCCCCTCTCATCCCAGAGTTCCTTTCCCCGACTGCAAGTCCTGCCTCCCTTTTCTCCTTTGCTATAGGACACAGGCTTGTTATTTTACAAACCAGAAGGTACCTTATGCAGGTAAGGAAGGACAGAGACACATCTTCACACAGTGTACAAAAACATTCCTACATTCTCCCTTTTTTTTTTTCTTCTAATACTATCTTCTACTGCTTTTCTTAAAACCTTGAGACATAGGATCACTAACAGATACACCTACCATCTGTTGTGAGGGGACCAAAATGTCTACTCGCACCTCCCCTCCCCATTAGGTTCCAACGAAAAACCAACATTTGACTTCACTACAGTTCACCCTGGAAAGACAGCGAGTTTATTTGTTTAGCTAGAGCAGGTTTGAGGGGTTACTGACCGGCCTGTGGGTATCCCAAAAACAGCCACAGTGAACTGTCCTCCATCAGTATGGGTTGTGGCTTCCACACAGTGGCAGAGGTGGAGCTCAGTCTTCACCTGCCTTTACCCTCTGGCTGGAAGGAGGGGCTCAGTACTCAGTGAGGGTCCAGTGACTTTCTTCCTTACTCCTTCTAAGAAGGAGCGTCAACAATTCACAAGCCCAGGGGTGATATTCTCTCACACGCAGACAGTGCTTCTCCAATAACCAATTAGAAATCCCCCCTCCTATTTCTGAGTTCGAGGCCAGCCTGGTCTACAGAGTGAGTTCTAGGACAGCCAGGGCTACACAGAGAAACCTTGTCTCGAAAAACCAAAAAAAAAAAAAAAGGGGGGGGGGTGAGGGGACT
>NC_034609.1:9893673-9898535 GCF_900095145.1 Mus pahari
AAAAAAAAAAAAGAGAGAGAGAGAGAGAGAAGGCTTGAATGCCTTTGTCTGGGGTAGCCATTTTGGAGAATAGTTGACTCCCTGCAGGCTGGATGTTTCTGCAGAATAAACACTCTTTGTTTTTGCATGCTATCTGAGTCTGGGGTCTTCCTTCAACAATTTTCAGACCCTTCCATGGGCTTTTGCCCATCTCAGTAAGGCCCATGGTTGCTGATGGACTGGCCCAGCTAGTTCAAGGCCTTATGGGGGCATGTTTACATAATAGTTGTTGGCCAATCAGCCATTCTGTCTTTCTTCAAACTGACCAACCCTGAAGACCCTTCAAAGACTTAAAAACTAACAAAAAACCCTAGCCCTTAAGGAGAGAATGGGCTTCGGATTCCTGAGTCCTCGCTTTGCTTTACAGAGTCTCTCTCTCTCTCTCTCCCTCTCCCTCTCCCCCCTCACTTACTCCCCCATTCCCCACTGTGGATGAATGTGATCATCTGCCTTACTCTTCTGCTACCATGATTCCCCTCTCTACCATGATGGATTATACTCTCAAACTGTAAGCCAAAATAAACCGTCTTCTTAAGTTGTTTTTGTTACGTATTTTCACAACAGGGACAGAAATAACTAATAATATAGCAAGTCCAGCTAGGCTGTATCCTTTCCCCAACTTCAATTCTAGTGAGGGAGATAGACATGTAAATCAATAGCCACAGTCCAATTGCAATACTTTCTCCAAGAATAGTACAAAGAGCCTGAAGAAGGAATGTCAGAATCAGAGAGATCCAAGAAAACTTCTCAACAGGTGAGGTGCTGCCTAACTATAGAAAATCAAGACCCAAGATAGGGAGGTAAACGTTGGACCAGATGGCTCAACAGAAAATAGTACTTACTTTTGAGCATGGTGATCTGATTTCAATTTTCAGTACCCTATGGTGGAAGGACACAAGGAGTCCCTCAGGTTGTCCTCTGACCCTAACATGTATACAATGGCACACACACACACACACACACACACACACACACACCCCACACCACCACCATCACCACCACCACCACCAAATAAAAATAAATAAATACAGCTGGGCAGTGCTGGCACATGCCTTTAATGCACTTGGGAGGCAGAGGCAGGTGGATTTCTGAGTTCGAGGCCAGCCTGGTCTACAGAGTGAGTTCCAGGACAGCTAGGGCTACACAGAGAAACCCTGTCTCAAAAAACAATAAATAAATAAACAAACAGATAAGTAAAAACTCTTTAAAAAAAGTCCTTCAAAGCATGTTGCTTCCAAGGAAATGTTACAAAACTTGGCATGTCAGTATCTGATGGATTAGATGGCCTTGGTTTTAGGATATTGACTCTTTGGAACAGGAAGTAACTGTACAGAAACTAGGACACACAGATAATCCAGTGCCTTTAAAGAGAGAGAAGATAAGTCCAAAAGAGCTCTCTAAAAGGAGCATGGGGAAGGCTTGATTTTATCAGTGTCATAACAAGTTTTGTTTGCAGGAATGAAGATATCCTAGAGACATTTGTGTCTCTCAATTTGACTGCCAGGCTATTGAAACAAGGGAACTTAAAGAAATGAAAATTTCCCTAGGATCTAACTAGGGAGAAGAAAAATGTGACAGCCAGCAGGGAAAACTCGATGAAAGAGGTTTAGAATGCAGTTCTAAGACCCTGTTAGTCTCCCTGACAGGAAGAGACAAGCCCAGCCAGCCATGGGTCAATGGGAAGGACCACACTGCCTCCAGAACTGCTTATTTAAACTCCTTATTTACACTTTAAAATCATGTCAGGACCTCAAACACAGACTTGAGGGGTTTGCTGGATCTCTTTATTCCTCTTCCAAATGTGGCCACATAGAATGAATCTCCTTTGTCTGCTTTTCATTATCAGTTAGGCTTGTTGAGAACAGGTGGCCAAACTTGGCTTCTGACTCATGCTATGACCTTCAATTTTTGTTAACACTGCCTGATAGTGTAATCATTATACAGTAAGTCCTCAGTAAATATGTGAATGCTTGTGTTGCTTAAAACAAAGGCCAACTCTAGCCAGGGAGAGCACATATCAGGAATTCAAGTCCTAAAGGAAGAGGACTAGAGAGAGAGAGAGGATTCAGGAAAGTGTTTTGCCATGAAACATGAGGACATCGAGTTTAACCTCTAGCATCCAGGGGACTGGAGAAATGTCACAGTGATGAAGAACACAGGTTGCTAATCCTGATGACCTAAGATTCAATTCCCAACACCCACAGGGCAGTTCACAACCACCAGTAACTCCAATTCCAGGGGATCCAATACCCTCTTCTGGCCTCCAGTGACACCTGGCAGGCACATGGTGTAAAGACATAGATGCAGGCAAATGATCCAAACACACCCAATAAATGTATTGATTGAAAAGAAAAATCTAGGTGTGGGAGCATATACTTTTTTTGTTTGTTTGTTTTTTGGTTTTTCAAGACAGGGCTTCTCTGTATAACCCTGGCTGTCCTGGAACTCACTCTGTAGACCAGGCTGGCCTTGAACTCAGAAATCTGCCTGCCTCTGCCTCCCAAGTGCTGGGATTAAAGGCGTGTGCCACCATGCCCGGCTCCGGGAGCATGCACTTGTAATCTCAACCTCAGGAAGATGGAGACAGGATGATCTCTGGGGCTTGCTGGCCAGTTAGCCTTGGCTAATTATCAAGTCCTAGATCCCTGTGAGATACTATTTTATAATAAAACAAGATAGTCAAGTCCTGAGAGACAACATCCAAGGTTGACTTCTTGCTTACACACACACACACAAAAAGGCAATAGAAATTTCTTCAAAAAGGAATATTTGTGTTACCTTTATATAACAAAGCAACACAAGCTAATAAAAAATGGGGAGGAGGAATGGGAAGAGGGCTGAGGGAAATAAGATGCCAAGCTAGGACACAGAGAATTCAGCATTTGAATATTGAAATGGAGACCAGCAACACAATCATCTTTTGTGTCTTGGGCCTAATTACCATGTTTGAAGCCTGGGACTTAAAATGGCCTATTCAGAAAGAAAATTTACACTTCATTATAGCAAGTGTTCAACTGGAGTTCATGATTTCCATTCAGTTGTGAGCTGTACTTGTGAAACAGCTGTGCAGAGCAGCCAAGGAGAGTGGTGGACAACAACGGACTTATTAATCAGTTTGTTATATCATGAGACACAGGCTGGGAACAAAACCATGACTCAAGAGTCCTGAGCTCTAGAGTGGTGTTTGTGAATCAAACGCCATGTTGGAGGTTCATTCATTGGCTATCTTTGAAACTCTAGACCAACTTCAAAGCAACCCCAACTCCCTCCTGCAAGTGGGAGGTCTTGGGGAGCTGTTGATGGTTGGCTGTTGTGGGGTGAGGGGGATAATGAAAAGGCCATTTTCAGTCAGTCTTCCTTAGACTCTTCAGAAACCTGCTTAGGATTCCCACTGTCCTGCCTCCCTGGGGACAGTTGGTCTTTGTTTAAGCAATGCATACCGGTCTTTATCCAGGCATTCACTTACTTACTGAGGACTTGCTGTGTAATGATTACCCTATCTATCAGGCACTGTTACCAAATCTGAGGGTCACGGCAACGTCAAGGACTTTATCTAGACCTTGTCCAGCACCGGTCAATGTTCTAAGTGCATTAAATCAATTTTGTGTCACAAGGACCTTGCAAAGGGGAGGCTGATAGCTTTCATTTGCACAGAGAAGTTTGATAATTTATCAAGAGCACCCATTCTTAATTGGGAAAGCCAGTATTAGAACCAAATGGTCTTTGATACAGTCCATACTCTCAACCACGTGATATGCTGCCTCTGAAGAAACAAATGTCCTGATCCCTGTCATAGCCCACTCTGCTAAGTGTGCCTGGTTATCCTGCCTACCTCTTCATTCAGGTGTTTCTGAAGGAGCGGCACACTACATGGCTAATCGCGGCTTTCCCCTGACCCCTGTAATTGTCTCAGGCTATAACTCTGACCCGCTGAAGGCCAGCAAGTTATGAAGGAGCTACTTCTCAGGCTTCCAAGAAGCAGCCCTGTTTCCGCCTATGAGAATCACCTACTTTATCCCTTTGCTGCTGTGAGGTAGTAGTGTTCTCCACAGAGATAAAAATCAGAGTGAACAGAGTGGAGAAGAACATGGGTTCTGGTCCAGGCCTATAGTACTCAGTTCCAAGAGTTCAGGGCTCCCAGGGTTGCCTGAGACAAGTCCTTCTTTTTACTTGATTTATTATTATTATTTTAATTTAATTTAATTTTTTGGTTCCTTAAGATGGATAGCACTGTGTAGTCCTAGCTGGCCTGATATTAACTTTGTAGGCCAAGCTGGCATTGAACCCAAATAGATCTACCTGCCCCGAGGTCCCCATTGCTGTGAACTAGGGGTGTATTGTCGACACCCCCATCCTGCTAAATGTAGCCACTATGTATTTATTTATTTATTTATTTATTTATTTATTTATATTAGCTGGAATGATGGCTCAGCAGTTAAGAACATGGGCTGCTTTTTTAGATGACCTAGGTTTTATTCCTAGCACCTCTGTGGCAATTTGTAACTATCTGTAACTCCAGTTCTGGAGGGGCCAGTGACATAGTGTGACTTTTAGGAGTACCAGGCACATATGTATGTATGTACACATATATACACGCAGGTAATTCACCTGAACTCCTAAATAAAAATAAATAAATGTATTTATTCATTTAACAGTCTAATATCATTGACTTTCTCAATTTTTGCCCAGAGCTGAGTCGACTGGATAAGCTCATAGTATCAAGTTGCTATACGAGAAATGTAGGGGTGCTTTAAGAGTCAAATACCAGCCGGGCATGGTGGTGCACAGCTTTAATCCCAGCACTCGGGAGGCAGAGGTAGGTG
>NC_034609.1:9898745-9940120 GCF_900095145.1 Mus pahari
TGGTAGCCAATATACTGTGGGCTTTGTTTTATTGTTTGTTTGGGGATTTTTTGCTTGTTTCTTTTTGAGACAGAGTTTCTCTGTGTAACAGCTCTGACTATCCTGAAATTCACTATGCAGATGAGGCTGGCCTCGAACTCAGAAATTCACCTGCTTCTTCCCCTTGAGTGCAGGGATTAAAGGCCTGCCCCACCAAAACTGTTTTGTTTTTTCCTTCTGTGTTTTCTTTCTTTTTGCTGCACTAGTGATTCAGCTGCTTCTTGGCCTTATTTATTTATATAAGACAAGTGCTCTACCATTGAGCTGATATGCTCAGCTCTGTTTCCCTTTATTTTCAGACAGAATCTCCCCAGGATGCTCAGACAAGCCTGAATCTTGCCATCCTCAACAGTAACTAGGATTATAGGCATGTGCCGCCCCACCTGACCAATATATACCTTTTAATTTTGTGTGTGCCAGGGACAGGGCTCTGAATATAGACCCATTCGTGTGCATTACACGTTTATCCAGAGAAAGGACAGCAAGGGCATAGATAATTCTTTAAAACCATTCATTTTGTCATCATAGTTATCTCCTGTTAATGTTAAAATTTCCTGAAATGCTGCCTCAGCAGAGCAATGGTCAGAGACCAGAGTCTATTGAACACAGGAATGCCACGCCCACTCCAATGAAGTAGGCTTGATAGGCCGAGAGGAGGCGAAGAGTTTTCAGGAAACTTTGCCTCTTGGAACCTTGGCATTCCCATAGCTCGTATACTCAAACCCTGTCCCCAAGTTAGTCTGGTGCATGCTCTCTTTCAGTATTGTTTTGTTATAAGTGCCTTTAAAGATTGATTATTGACATAGGTAAACCTCCAGCAGTGTTCCAAAGTCTGAGAAAATCATTGAAGCCAATGAGCTTGGAATTCTGTAGGAATTCAGTGAGAATGTTACCTATTCAAAAAAATTCAAATTTACTTCTAGTAGACAGTGAAACTAATTAGACATTACAAAGAACGGAGCTAAGAATAGCTCAGGGCTAATCTGCATAGTGATTACTTAGGACAATAGCCAGTCTCACCCAAACCTGGGGATACACAATGGTCTAGCGAATAGGTGGGTTAACCAAGAAAGAGTTAGTAGAAGGGAATTCCTCTGGGGCAGTCTCTTAGCAGGTAGCAGTGTCTTGGAGAAGAGCAGCGGCTGGTGACAGAAATAGAGCCAACAATAGAGCCATCTAGTTCAGAAGGCTCTACTCCAGGTGGTCTCATGCTCGGTGGCAGCAAGGTCAAAGTCAGCCTCCTTCAAGGCTGGGGGAGGGAACAGCCATCTTTTGATGTATGCATTCCTTTTGTTTTGTGTCACTGTAACTCCGTGGATGTCTGCCTGGCTTTAATTGTTTTTTTCTTCTGTATAAAAAGTCCGGTTTTCGTTTGGACATTACATTCAGATTCAACACACTCTCTCATGTGTCCTCTGTTTGTCACCCCCTTGCTGCTGACTCTATGCCCATTTGTCTGAGACCCTGATTCACACGGATTGAGGAGGGCCCACTGAGCCCGGTCCATGGCTCAGGACAAAGTCAATTTAGGCATCAAAAAATAGTCAAGTGAGGGTGGGATATATGACTCAGTGGTTAAAAGCACTGACCGCTCTTCAATTCCCGTCAACCCCATGGTGGCTCACAATCATCTGTAACAGTATCTGATGCCTTCTTTTGGTATATCTGAAGACAGTGACAGGGTACTCACATACATAAAATAAATAATTAAAAAAAAATCAAGTCAATGGTGAGGTGATTCAGTAGCATGTAAGATCTGTTCTTGCAGAGGACCCAAGTTTGGTTCCCAGTACCCATACCAAGCAGTTCCCAATTGCCTATTGATGTGTTTATATGCCTGGACTTGACAAGATGTTGAAACATACACACACACACACACACACACACACACACACACACACACTACAGGTAGAGAATAAGATTAAGTGCATGTGCATTTGGGAAAAAGAAATTTCTTTCCTAGATGTTAATTTGAAATCCAGAGGGATCCACCCTCTGGAATAGATAGTAAGTGGGAACTGTAGGCTATTGTTTTATGAATTAGTATTATTAAGCAATATTA
The DNA here is from genome assembly GCF_900095145.1 of Mus pahari. NCBI lineage: Eukaryota > Metazoa > Chordata > Mammalia > Rodentia > Muridae > Mus > Mus pahari. The sequence continues at coordinate 9,900,847 of NC_034609.1, forward strand.
ATATATATGATTTGAGCAGATAAACCAAACAGCAGACCACACCAAGGTGATTACACGTGAGAGGTTTATTAAGCAGGGATGGGGGGCGGCAAAGTGGGTAGAAGAGTAGAGAAGAGAGAGAGAAAGAGGAGGAGAAAAGGGGGAAGGGGAGAAGAGAAGAAGAGAAGAGAGCGGGGTGAAGAGAGGAGAAGAGAGCGAGGAGGGGGTGATCCCCTAATTTATACGGAGAATGACATCACACCAATGAGGGTGGGGACTGAGCCAGGTGAGTTGTGGGATTGAGGGTCGTTGTCCTGGCAACGCAGGTCTAGTGTCCCATGGTTGGGCCAGGCCTTGGAATGTCCTGGTGCTAACATATAGATTAGCAGATGTACTTATCTGGAGTCTATTGGGTCCGTGAGAGGTGGATCTGAGTGGGTTTCCTGAAGCTTATAAGTTTACAAAAGAAATAACATGAGTTAACATGTATAGACTTTAAGATGAGCCTTTCGTGGGTCAGAAGGAACAAGAATTTGTGATTATGTAGTTGGATCGTATAGTGAAATGCTTCATTTGAGTTAGGCAAATTTATAAGAACTGAATAGTGTCAGGACAGTGGCATAGCAAGAAGAGGAAATATGAAGCATTTAATTGATGGAAACTAAGTTTAAGTAAGGAGTTAGGTCTGTTTTCTAGCTGTCAACCTACAGTTACCTTAGCTGTCAATGTAGTCAGAAATCTGAGGAAGAATAAATTATAATCTAGTAGTCATATATTATTGTAAAAAATGACAGAGTTCACCTATAGTCCAGTTTCCTATGGTCTCTATGGTCTCCATGGCAACTTGGGCAGAATCAGTCTGGCTTCCAAGCCCAGAAGACAAAGAGCCTTTTTCTCCGTGAAAAGGATACATGTGCCATAAGAAATGGCTTACCTCAATTTAGACAATATGTCACTTGATTCAGGTTACCCAGTTTTGTCCACTGTTTCTCAGTGGTTATCATACCACAGTCCAGACAGGATCTTGTAGCTGTGTCCAAATCTTCCGAGACCTTTTGGGTCTCAGAACTGACAGACTTCAGGAGATTCTATTTGTCATAACTTAAATATCTTAATAATGAGCAGACTTCTGACAAGATTGAGGGCTATATCAATTGGTTATATCTGAATAGATCACACCATCATTTAATGGCAGTAGCAAAAATCATTATTTATCAAGATAGGATGGGAATGAAAATCTTAAGTAACCTTGACAGGTTGTGTAAGTAGAGAAAAACGCATTTTGTATTAGTAGAGAAATACTTGGCTTAGAGTTGGCATGGACCAGACTAAGAGAGCTGGCAGTAGTGTCCTGAGATCGTGGTGAGAGAAAGTGAGTTTGTCCCACTGGGTTCAGGCCTGTGACAGGAACTGAGCAGGCAGGCAAGCCTTGGGAATGGCTAGTCTGTGGAATGAGGGACAGGCAGACACACACATGTGCAGTTGAGGTATCAAGAGTGCACTTGAGAGCTGGTGAGATGGCTCAGTAGGTAAGAGCACCCGACTGCTCTTCCGAAGGTCTGGAGTTCAAATCCCAGCAACCACATGGTGGCTCATAACCATTTAAAAAAAAAAAAAAGCCGGGCATGGTGGCGCACGCATGGTGGGCATCCCAGCACTTGGGAGGCAGAGGCAGGCGGATTTCTGAGTACGAGGCCAGCCTGGTCTACAGAGTGAGTTCCAGGTCAGCCAGGACTACACAGGGAAACCCTGTCTCGAAAAACAAAAAAAAAAAAAAAAAAAAAAAAAAAAAAAAAAAAAAAAGAGTGCACTTGAATGGGGGTGGAACTGGTGTACAGCCTACCGCCTGAGGGGCACAGATCACTAGGAGCACGATAATGATGTGTACCCCCAAGAAACACACGACTACAGTGCTGCGGAATGGTGGTGGTGATAGCAGCAGCAGCAGCAGCAGCAGCAGCAGCAGCAGCAGCAGCAGTGTTAAGGAGCAAGTGCCATTCTGTGGAGCGCATGACTCTGACACAGACAAGTGGGGCAGAGCTTCCTTCTAGTAGCCGGAAGTCCCAGACCAGTACTTCTGGCTGCGAGCTGGCACTGCCCCACCCCATACTGGGCAGAGAAAGGGAAGCACCTGAAGTAGTTTGTTCTGTATCCCAGCAACTCGCACGCTATTCTTGTAGTGCACAGTAGGGTTAGCCACTCACTTCCCGAGTCCCTGTCAGAGAGAGAGAACTTGCACACACTGGTGTGTGTGCGCACATGAATAAGCACAGGCAGACGGTCGAGCGCACGTGTGCAAGTGTGTGTGCGCACAGAAAACGGCTTTTCAATTAACAGAGTCCAAAGGGGACAGAGAGAAAGCTGTTTTTCTCGTGGCTGTAGCAGACAGCCAAGGAAGGGCGGCGGTGGGCAGAGCACATGTGCCCTGAGTGAGAGAGAGCACAAGTGTAGAGGCAGCAGATGGTCGCCTGCTTGTGGGAAAGCAAACCTCACAGACGAGTCCCTGGCAGGATTCAAAGAGTGGGGCCAGACCTGCTCTTCAGGCGAGGCAAACCGGGAGCAGAGCTAAAGAGCAAATGTGAGAAGAGGGAGGGCAGGTGGGACCAGACCTGCTTTTCCAGTGGCAAAACAGTGGTGACAGTAGCCACATTTTTGGGAGTGAGCAAATGAGGGAGGGAGGGGGAGGGAAGCCTACACTATTGAGAAAGTGCCAGTTAAAAAAAATAAAATAAAATAAAAAAGAGAAAGTGCCAGTTTAATGGCCATGTAGAGATATTGTTTTCTGCTTACTGTGAATTCGATCAAAATAGTCCAGTAAATAGGGACAAGGAAGTGAAGACCTACCCATGGGTAAAAGAATATGGTTATTAACTGCCATAACAGAGTCCTGAGGGCAGTATCAATAACCAGAGAGATTCTAGCACAGGCCAGACCAACAGGTAGTCACATGATGAGCTGGAGCTACACTTGGAGCCAGTGCCTCTGAGCTATAGAGAGCAGTTTACCCAGGCCTTGGGAATTTCTCTATACTGAGAAAGAAACTGTCTCAAAGGAGAGAGGAAAATCTCACCCAAGGGAAAAGTTCTAGAAAGGATCATTGAAAAGACTGACTGTCTCTATCCTCAAGGGCAGCACAGGGGTAGCTCCGAGCTCAAGAACTCCCCTCTGGGACCATGGGGACATTTACTCTGACCAGTGGGGGCAGTGGGCTTACCAGTTCTCCGAAGTTTGGGCTCAGGAGCATTGGATCTCCATGTGATAGCAGAGGAAAAACCTGCAGTTTTTCTAAATCCCAGTCACAGAACCATAGGAAGTGTTTATAAAAAGATAAAGAGAGGAGGGGATATATATTTTATGGATGTGTGATGAGGTATGCGAGCTTATGCTGAGGCATCCCTTCCCCCTGAGGGATCAGTCATATGATGGTACAGTATAGAATAGAGTTTATTCAGGGCATGGGATGGGGAGTCAAGAGGGTAGTAGAGGCAGAGAAAGGGGGAGAGAGAGAAGGAGAGAGAGAGGGAGAGAGAGAGGCTGGCCATGAACATGTGGAGAGAGGGGGTAGGGGAATAGGGAGAGTGGGAGCAAGGCAAGAACAAGAGAGCAAGAGAGAGAGGAGGGGGCAAGCAGCCCCTTTTATAGTGAGTCAGGCATACCTGGCTGTTGCCAAGTAACCGTGGGGCGGAACTTAGAATGCTAAGACCTATAATTGCAATTCCAGGGAATCTATGGTGGTTTGAATTAGATGTCTTCCATATTATCAGGCATTTGAAAACACTTGGTCTCTAATATGGCGGTGGGGTGCTGATCTGCGTTGGTCTGCTTATTGGAGGGTGACTGGCAGGGAATCCTTTGCCCTGCTGGTGGGAGTGAAAGGTCTCTTGGGGCTCAGGTGTGGCCAGAACGACCAAAGCTTTACAGCTCTCTAAGGGGAAGTTGGAGCTAGGAGGGCTGCTGGGCCTCTACCAGCCACTGCTGCTCCTCTGTCAGTCAATGGCTGGCAGGGGGAAGCAGGTAGAGACTAATGTCAATGACTGGCGGAGGGAAGCAGGTAGAGGTTAACGTCAAGGCCCTGGTTGATTGGGCCAGGTAGAGGTCCAAAGCTTCAGGAAAGAAAATTGTTGCTTGGAGTGTTACAACTCAGTAAGACAGGCACTCTCAGATGAAGAAATTACCACAGTCAAATCTTTTTCTAATTATTTATTTACATTCTGACTGCAATCTCCCCTTCCCTCCTCACAGTCCCACTTCTCACACTCAAATATTATACCACCCCATCACACAGCTATTGTATGTGTGTCTGGGTGATGACATTCGGCTTTTAGCTTTTGCTTCTTAAGATAAGGTCTTGCCAAGTGGCCATGACCAGTCTCTACCTTACAGCAGCTTTCTTGCCTCAGCATCTCAAGTGCTGGAATTACAGTGCTATCTGTCATGCCAAGCCATTTCTTTAAACTGAATGTCTTAGTTGGGGTCTATTGCCATGAAGAGACACAGTGACTACAACAACTCTTATTAAGGAAAACATTTAATTGGGGCTGGCTGACAGTTTCAGAGGTATGGCACATTATGGTGGGAAACATGGCAGCATGAAGGTAGATATGGTGCTAGAGAAGCAGCTGAGAGTTCTACATCTTGATCCACATCCAACAAAAGAAGACTGTGTACCACACTGGGTGTAGCTTGAGCATCAGAGACCTCAAAGCCCACTCCCCTAGTGACACACTTCCTCCAGCAAGGCCACACCCACTTCAACAAGACCACACCTACTCCAACGAGGCCACACCCCCTAACAGTGCTATTCCCTATAAATGGGTCAAGCATTCAATCAAGAGTCCATGGGACCATTCCTATTCAAACCACCTTGCTGAGTATGCATTAAAGGGGAAACAAGCCATCAGTAACTTCATTACTTAAAGATGAGCACTATTCATAAAGGACTAATCTAATCTATTCAAATATTCACAGAAAAGATAAAAATCTCAGCTATCACTTTTAAGCCCTTTGAGCATCCCTCCTGGGGGACAGGAAATGTTGTCATCCTTGTAAAGAAATGGGCTCACTGTGCAGAGAGTCAAGTCTGTTTGGAACGACTGGGCTACTTCTGACATTCTTTTTTTTTGTTTGTTTGTTTGTTGAGACAGGGTTTCTCTGTGTAGCTCTGGCTGTCCTGGAGCTCACTTTGTAGACCAGGCTGGCCTCGAACTCAGAAATCTGCCTGTCTCTGCCTCCCAAGTGCTGGGATTAAAGGCGTGCGCCACCAGGCCCGGCTTTACTTCTGATATTCTTAGAAGACTAAGCAGCTCAGATGGGCATTCAAGAATTTCTGCACAGGCTAAAACTGGGTACATGAAGTAATCCAGCTACAGGGATGATAAATCTGAAACCAGCACTCAGATCCCTTTGATGTAGGTTTTCCCCTGAGGCTGATCCCATCTGGTTCTGAGTCTGTCTAGTATCTTGAATTTGAGTGCATAGAGAATTCTAGTGAGAGGGAATTTGGGTGGTGGAAGCTAGTGGTCTGCTAAGTTAGTAGATTGAAGAAGGGTTTTATCTGTTAGAAGATGCCAGGTCTGATGAAGAGGTGAGCAAGGTATAGCTATTTGGGGGGTTAAATTTAGCCCAAGATAAATTATAATCATCTCAACCTCTCCATATCACTGCAGCTGAAGTCAATCAGCCTTTGCAGACTCAGCTTCTTTCCAGAAATTCTTGTTCAATTTCTATTTCCATAATAGCTGCACTAACTTATATTCCCAGGAGCAGTGTATAAGAGTTCCCATCTCCTCCCATCTTACCCACTGTGTGTGTGTGTGTGATTTGGTGTGCCTTCCACCTGGGTGAGATGACATCTTACTATAGTTTTGATTTGCACTTCTCTGATGATGATTTGTGATATTGAACACCTTTTCATAAATCCATGACCATTATCTTTTCTTGAAGTTCTGTTCAGCTCTTTTGCCCCTTTTTTCTCATGTGTATATGATATATGAAATTATGTGTGTACATGTATGGGTAGATGTGCATGTGTTTGGATGGCCAAAGTTGAAGACAGGCATCTTCTTTGTTACCTCTTGACCTTATCCGTTGACCCCAAAGCTTGGCGATATGGTTAGTCTGAATAGGCAGTTTACCCCCTTTTCAAATCAGAATTTTTTTTGTGTGTATTAATCAGGGTTCTCTAGAGTCACAGAACTTATGGGTAGTCTCTATATAGTAAGAGAATTTGTTGATGACTTACAGTCTGTAGTCCAACTCCCAACAATGGTCAGCAGCAGCTGTGAATGGAAGTCCAAGGGTCTAGCAGTTGCTCAGTCCCACAAGGCAAGCAGGCGAAGAAGAGAGAGCGAGAGAGTCCATCTTCCTCCTTCCAATGTCTATTTAGGTCTCCAGCAGAAGGTGTGGCCCACATTAAAGGTGTGTGTCACCAAGCCTGGATCTGGGACTGGCTTTTTCCCAGATGTCTTGATCTTCTGGGATTCGTAGCTACTATGCCTCAAGACATCCATGCCAAGATCCAGGTCAGAAACATCTATCTCCCAGCCTCCAGATTAGGATCCCAGGAGAGCCTTCCAATTCTGGATTGTAGTTCATTCTAGATAGAGTCAAGTTGACAACCGGGAATCGCCACTACAATTAGTTTCTTGGATATCTGGGTATTAATTCTTTGTTTTTTTTCTTTCTTTCTTTCTTTCTTTTTTTTTATTTTTTATTTTTTATTTTTTATTTTATTTTATTTTTTTTGGTTTTTCGAGACAGGGTTTCTCTGTATAGCCCTGGCTGTCCTGGAACTCACTTGGTAGACCAGGCTGGCCTCGAACTCAGAAATCCGCCTGCCTCTGCCTCCCGAATGCTGGGATTAAAGGCGTGCGCCACCTCGCCCGGCGACTTACTTATTTTTAAATTGCTGCTATATGTATGCGTGCTCGTGATGTATGTGGAGGGCATGGGCACCTCAGCGTGTGTGTGGCGGTCGGAGAAAACCTGTATGGCGGTCGTTCTCTCCTCCATCGGCCTCACAGGCTTGCATGGCAGCCATCTAGGCCTCGGAGTTACCCCTTGCCCTCTTACTGTTTTTGTTTTTGAGGCAGGATTTCAAGTAGCCCAGGATGGTCTCCAACTTACTAGATTGCTGAGTCCTGCTTTTTGAGGCAGGATCTTTAGGGACCGTAAGTGCTTTTCCAGTCACACACCCTCCTTACAGCTTCCTCCTCTCACCTGGGGTCAAGGCTTTAAGCATCTCTATCTGGCTTTGGGCTCACTAAGTCACTCTGCAGTCCACGCAGCCCTCAATGTTACAGTGATCTACAGCGTCCGCCTCTGGAGTACTGGATTAAAGACTTGAGTTATCGTGCCAGTGAACCTGAACTTTTTTGTTGTTTTGCTCACTTTATTTCTTGGAGGTGTGGGGGCGGGGCGGGGGAAGGAGAGGTTTAAAAAATTACTTCCTGCTTCAACAAGCAGGAAGATGAGCCCAGTGACGTCTGCTTTTGTTACGAAACTGTTCTATGTGGGACAGTCTGTTCTGCTTATCGATGCCTTAGAACTCAGCACAGTGTCTACGACAGGATACTTCTCCAATAAGACCTTGTTGAATTAAGGAATGAAGAAAAAGCCTTAAGCCGGGCGTGGTGGCACACGCCTTTAATCCCAGCACTCGGGAGGCAGAGGCAAGCAGATTTCTGAGTTCGAGGCCAGCCTGGTCTACAAAGTGAGTTCCAGGACAGCCAGGGCTACACAGAGAAACCTTGTCTCAAAAAACCAAAAAAGAAAGAAAGAAAGAAAGAAAGAAAGAAAGAAAGAAAGAAAGAAAGAAAGAAAGAAAGAAAGAAAGAAAGAGCCTTGTGAATATTGTGAATACATGACCAGCTGTGTGGGTGGACTGCGTTTGTTGTATGTTTGGAACACTCATCTTGCCCACAGGAAGGCATTCGTGGACTACTCAGTCAAGGTTTACTTTCATATTTAGGATCTTTTGACTCCTGGCTCGTAGCAGGTATGGAGAACAAAATAAAAGCAAATTTCATGGAATTGCCACCCCCTGTTACAAGCGCCATGAAGAAAGTTTTCAAAGCTCAGTGCATTGCAATCAACAGTTCATATTTCCAAATTCAGAGTTACACAAGCTTGATCCCAGAGTCCCAGCGAATCATTGGGCTAGGGGGCGGGTCATAGATAAAGGTGGGAGGCCGGAACTCCAGCACCTGATTCATGAAGCACAAGTCCTACTCCACGCTCCCTGGCTGGCCAAACAAGTTGCTTAACCTGAGGCTCTGCAAAGTAGAAGTAATATTGCTTGCCCGTTTGTGCTTTGTACACAGTTAAGGGTGGTTCACACGAGGTGTTTTGGTTGGTTGGTTCTTTTTGTTTGTTTTGGTCAGTGTCCTTTCCTCCCCACCTCAAGAATGGTAGACAAGCCACCTACCACTGAGTCACACCCGTAAGCCTGGGAACTTTCTTATGCAATCTCATAGACGCAGTGGCACTGGATATGGTAGGGAAATGAGCTCCTTGTGTTTTGCAGCAGCGATGTGGGAGCCAGTGTAAGAGGTCAGCATTCTGGGTGTTTTTTCTCAGTTGGCCTTGTGTGTACCCCTGAAAGACCTCCTCTCATACCCCTTATTCCTACTGATTAGGGCAGAGATAGCTGGAATGACAGACAGCACAAGCTGGAATGACAGACAGCACAGTGGCTCAAAGGACAGTGTCCTAACTTTTTATTGCTGTGAACAGACACCAGGACCGAGATAACTTTTATAAGGACAACATTTAATTGGAGCTGGTTTAAAGGATCAAAGATTCAGTCCATTTATCATCAAGGTGGAAGTGTGGCAGCATCCAGGTAAGGCATGGTGCAGGAGGAGCTTAGAGTCCTACATCTTCATCTGAAGGCTGCTAGCAGATACTGACTTTCAGGCAGCTAGGATGAGGGTCTTAAGCCCACACCCACAGTGACACACCTACTCCAACAAGGCCACACCTTCAAATAGTGCCACTCCCTGGGCCAAGCATGTACAAACCATCACAGACAGGGAATGAATTTACCTCATGTGTAGTCAAAGTTGAGTCGGGTTTGGGCGTGGAGGCATGTGTTTGTGTGGCTCTTCAACGGGGCAGAGTGAGTGATAAGGGAATATTGAAAACCACTGAAGTACTCAGAGGTCCTACAACACTGGGAGAATCTTTAACCTGGAGACTAAATGCTGCTCAAGGAGACAAAAGCTGAGAAGGAGACCTTGTTAAGGGAGATGTTGGTCAATTAAAAGCCCAAACATGAGAATAGAGAGATATCTGGTGGTTAAGAGCACAGATTGCTCTTCTAGGGGAATCAGGTTTGTTTCCCAGCAATGACATGGCCATTTACAATAGTCTATAATTACAATTTCAGGAGATCTGACACCCTCTTCTGGCCTCTGTGGGCACTGCACCCACATGGAGCACAGACATATATGCAGACAAAAAACACTTGTATGCATAATATAAAATTAAAAATAAAAGCCCAGACAGCCTTTTTTCCTGCTTGCTTTCTGGCAGTCAGCCCACAGGGAAGACCTGGCTCACCTCTCTACTTTTCTGCTTCTCTCCCTTAATAAACTATTTCTTTCCTTGTAAGGGAAGATGACAGAGAAGCAGCCGCAGCCTCCTATACCACATAAATAACTACTCTGCAGGGACTTGACAAGTCAGACTCGTTTACTAAGGAAGGAACACTCGGAGCTATCTTTGGCTTCTGTCCTCTCTGACACATTCCTCTTTCATGAGTAATCAATTTGTTTGATCAAAGTGTATGGTAGTCCCTTGAGGAGAGATCAACAAGAGCGTGGTGCAACTTCAGGATCCAGGTTCTGCCTAGCCCCACCAGAACTTTCTGCTCATGGTAGGTGCTGCTGCCTCCATTTCACACATGAGGAGGACAGTGACATGCTTAAAGTTGGGTGACTCAGAAGTGGCTGTGTACAATTATTCTCAGCCTTCCCCCACCCCCCGATTTCCTGCTTCTTTCTCCCCTATACTGCCTCTCCCCTACACTGAATAAATAGTGTCTCCTTTCCCCAAGTTTCACAAGGCAAATGTGTTTGTTGTGACTGTGCAAACCCTGGGCTGTTTTGCTTCAAAACTCCCAGAATTATAAAATGTTCAAGACACCAAGGGAAAAGGGAGGCCATTTAACCCGATTTACTTAGCAGATAGGGAGTCTGAGGCAGAAGGAAGGTAAGCAACTCCATCATGTCCTCCATCATATTCTCCATCATGTCCTCCTTGCAGAAGTTGTGCCTCAGCCTGTTAGCTTACATTTCCTTTTTTTCTTTTAAGATTTATTTATTTATTTTATATGAGTACACTGTAGCTGTCTTCAGACACACCAGAAGAGGGCAGCGGATCCTGTTACAGATGGTGGTGAACCACCATGTGGTTGCTGGGAATTGAACTCAGGACCTCTGGAAGAGCAGTCAGTGCTCTTAACTGCTAAGCCATCTCTCCAGCCCTCTAGCTTATATTTCTACCTTTGCACCAATTGCACACTCAACCTAGTCTTGTCTCAAGCTTGTGTCATGTAGTGGTTATTCCTGGTTGTCAACTTGACTGTATCTGGAATGAACTACAATCCAGAATTGGAAGGCTCTCCTGGGATCTTAATCTGGAGGCTGGGAGATAGAAGTTTCTGACCTGGATCTTGGCATGGAAATCTTGAGACACAGTGGCTATTGATTCTAGAAGATTAAGGCAGGGAGATCTCTTAGTTCAAGGTTATCTTGGATTAAAGGTGTGTGCCATTACACTTTTAATCTGGACTATGCCTTCTGCTGGAGACCTACATAAGGACATCAGAAGAAGAAAGATTCACTCTTCTTCGCCTGCTTACCTTGTGGGACTGAGCAACTGCTAGATCCTTGGACTTCTGTTCACAGCTGCTGCTGACCATTGTTGGGGAATTGGACTACAGAATGTATGTCACCAACAAATTCCTTTACTATATAGAGACAACTATATAGTTGTTGTTTACTGTATAGTTCTGTGACTCTAGAGAACTCTGCCTAACACACGCTGCATGTGTCTGGATCCTTTTGCCCAAAGTAATTGCCACCATGTTCTGTGTATTCATTGTTCAACAAATATGTATTAAGTGCCTATATAGTGTTAGAGATGTTGTGAAATCAACGGACAGAAACAAAACAAAATGAAATTTTGTCCTTCTGAGTCCTAAGTATCTAAATGAGGTAAATTTTAGATGCTAGAAAGGCTAGAAAGAAAGTAAAATGGGTATAGTGGATGTGAGGTGGGCCTTCAGATAGAGGTGATGCAAAACCTTAGCACTTGGTGTGTGGTCCTTTCCGACAACCTCCCCACCCCCTACCCTCTCCACACACAGATTTTTGCTAACAAGAACGTTGAATCCGAGGAGACTGGGTGGCATATCAAGTTTCAGTTGCCCTACTTCCTAAACAGCTGCCCCTGAATAGCCAGGAGAACCATATGGCTGGGATGATGAAACTCAAGGCGAAGAGTGCATCACCACGCGTTCCACGTCACTGTAGGTGTCCCAAGGTGAGGGTGAAGGGAGGCGGGGTGTGCATCTAGGGAGAAGTAGCCAAGCAGCAAATAAAAAATTCCAAAAGCCCCTGGAAAGGACAGCCGCTGCCTTAAAGTAGGGATTCTCTGTCACCAAGACCCCGCCCAGACGTCCGCTCCCCACCCCCCGCCCAGCCCAGTCTGGCCGGCGCCAGGCTTTAGAGGATTTGTAGTTTATCCCGTTTGGCACTGCAGCGTTGGTACGGTCAAGATAACTACAAGACCCAGAAGCCAGCGCGCAGGCCCGAGGCGGAGTCGGCGGCGGTGGGTGTGCGAATACAGGGAGCCAGGAGGTGCTGGTGCCAAGCGCCAGGATGCGGTGGCCGGCCACCGGGTTTGGGAGCAGCCCAGGCTCACCTTAACCGGCGCGGTGCGGACGGTCCGGCGGCGACAGGCACGTTGCATACCCACATTAGGCGCAGCTCCAGCAACCCAGCGGTGTAGCGTCTTGGTGCTGCAGTGGCAGGGTGCTGGGTCCCGGTAACCAGGGGGTGGGAATGCAGCCCTGGAGCTAGGCTGGCCTGCCGGCCGAGAGCCTTGGGCTCTTGGGGGACTGGTGTCCACCTGGAGCTTGCGTGATGTCTTGTTCTCCTTCTTTCTGGGCCAGGGCTAACCTCGGCAGGTTCGCGATGCAGCGGGCAGCGGTGCTGGTGCGGCGGGGCTCCTGCCCCCGCGCCTCGGGCCCCTGGGGCCGTAGTCACAGCAGCGCTGCAGCCGAAGCCTCGGCGGCGCTCAAGGTGCGACCGGAGCGCAGCCCTCGAGACCGCATCCTCACCCTGGAGTCCATGAACCCGCAGGTGAAGGCGGTGGAGTACGCTGTGCGGGGACCCATCGTGCTCAAGGCCGGCGAGATCGAGATGGAGCTGCAGCGGGTGAGCGCGGGGCCTGCGGGGGGCGAGGCCAGGGGGCGCTCATGGCGGGAAAAACTGTGGCAAGCTACTTTGGGGTCCTCCTGCAGGACCTCCACCCCTCCGCCCCTGACTTCCAGCTTCTTCATTGTGCCATTTTTGGCTAAAGCGAGAGAACGCCCCCCCCCCCACTCCCGTCACCCACCAGTGCCCCGCATCTGGCACAATGTGAAGCCTTCGACGGTTCACTTGTTGAACTGTGCCCAGTTATTGAGCGGCCTCTGCTGCCAGGCACTGCGTGTTCCCTAAGTGTCCAACCCTCGTGGATCCCTTGGGAGGGGGAAAACAAGCAAATATAGAAGTGAGAGTTTCAGACGGAGAATAAGTGCTTTAAAGTGAGACGAAGGGGCTGGGGGGGGGGCGAGGTGAAAACCCAGTTAAGTAGGAGCGGAGGGAGGAAGGAAGGCTGTGTGACTGGCTGGTTTGTTCCCGAACCCTTTTTTCTGGCCGAGGCCTGCTGGGTGTTTGCCAGCCACAGTGGCTTGACAAGACTGGGACTCTGGAGAAAAGATGGGTAGAATTCCTTATTTTGTACCCTGAGAACCTTTGATTATAGCAATCAAAGTGGGAGAGTTGGGTCCTTATGACTTTAATGAGGTGAACCTGGGACTTCATCTTGGCGATGACAGCCAGGGAGGCTGGCTTGAACTTATAGCTGTTTCTCCCTGTCCCAACTAGGGTGGTTTGGCTGTATGTGAAACACTTGTGCCCTTGGATAAAACCAAGTTCTTTGTTCTGGGGCCAAGGTCTGGCTATGTAGCCCAGGTTGGCCTCGACTCCACATCCTCCTACCTTCACCTCCCATGTGTTGGGGTTTACAGGCATCCAGGCACACAACACAATGCCCTGCTAGGATACTGGGTTTTAACCTGGGTGAGATTTGGAAGGCAGAGTCAAGAGGGAACATCACTACTAAGATTAAAAAGAAAATGTTAGCCGGGTGGTGGTGGCACATGTCTTTAATTTTAGCACTTGGGAGGCTAAGACAGGCAGAGCTCTGTGAGTTCTAGGCCAGCCTAGAGTGAGTTCTAGGATAGCTAGGGCTACAAAGTGAAACCCTGCCTGGAAAAAAAAACTTGGAAAGAAAGGAAGAAAGGAAGGAAGGAAGGAAGGAAGGAAGGAAGGAAGGAAGGAAGGAAGGAAGGAAGAAAGAAAGAAAGAAAGAAAGAAAGAAAAGAAAAGGTCACTAGATCATTCCGACTCAAGATGTGGATGGATGGGAGGGTTTCTTGATTTTGTTTCCATACTCAGCAGGTCCCAGTGTCTGCAGAGTAGCATGCTCACTCAGTATCCTTGAGTATGTAAGAGGAACTCTCAGGATCTCTCTCTTCTTCCCGTTGGAATTCTTATGAAGCCTACCTACATCAGCTACCCAATTCTACTAAACACACTGCGTTGGATCCGTCAGCATCTGTTGCTGACTCTTTGCAGGGCTGAGTTTATTTATTTAATTATTTTTAGATTTGCTTTTATTATTTTAAAATATGTGTATGTGTGTAGTTATGTGCATGTGAGTGTAGGTGCCCATGGAGACCAGAGAAGTTTCTTTGCTAGCCATTGGTGGAACAAGCTTTTAACCTCAGTACTCAGGAGACAGAGGCAGGTCGATTTCTGAGTTCGAGGTCAGCTACACAGAGAAACCCTGTCTCCAGAAACCAAACCAAACAAAGCAAATCAAGAGTTGGATCTTCTTGGAGCTGAAGATCTAGGTACTTGTGAGCCACCTGATGTGGGAATTGAACTGGATTCTTCTGCTATTAACCTTCCACCATCTCTCCCGCCCACAGGGCTGTTTAAAGGTTCGCCCAGAGAAGGCTGGCTCCATATTTGTGCCTGACACACTGGTGGGCTAGAGACATAAAACCTGTGCTTTTCTTTTTCAGACCTTTATATCTGGGAGGCTGCAGCTGTCCCTTCTCGGGACAGCAAAGCTAGCCTAAAAGTGTTCCCTGTTCTGCTCCACCACAGTTGGTTTCTCTGCGTCCAGAGCTGGGAGAGAGTCCAGGAATTCACTCTACCTTTTGCGAAATAACCACTTTCCTGTTGGACCCGTAAAGCAGAGGATGGGGAGACCAAGAGAGCACTGGCCTTGGTCTCAGGCCGCCATATTGTTATTCCAGCCCAGTTGCATGTTTCTGGGTGGGGGTGGGGGGATGGCAGGCAGAGAATGTGTGAGAATGGTCCAAGAGCAGGCAGTGCTGTGATCAAAGGCAAGAAACTGGGAAGTTCTGGGTCTAGCGGTAGGGGTTGATATCGTTGGTAGAAGTCTGTTTGGCAGAGGGAGGTGGGGTGAATTCAATAGAGAAGATAGACAGAAGATAGACATTTGGATGACTCAGGACTGGACCATGCATCTTGGTTGGGCATGCGAGCTAGGAAGGGTTTCCAGCGGTGGTAAAGCTCAGGTAGGTATAAGTCTTGGTCGCTGGGCCAGAAGCATCCTGACTTCCAGAGCAGAAGTTCCACACTCTCGAATGTTTGTGACGTCCAAGCTAGATGAGAAGTCCTCTCTGTGCACCCCCACTCTCTGATATTTGTTTTTGTTTTGAGACAGGTTCTCACTATCTTTTTTTTTTTTTTTAAGATTTATTTATTATTATAAGTACACTGTAGCTGACTTCAGACGCACCAGAAGAGGGTGTCAGATCTCATAATGGATGGTTGTGAGTCACCATGTGGTTGCTGGGATTTGAACTCAGGACCTTCGGAAGAGCGGTCGGTGCTCTTACCCGCTGAGACGTCTCGCCAGACCTGGAACTTTCTGTGTCAGGCAGGCGACCTGGACCTCACAACCGTCTATCCAGCTGTCTCTGTTTCCCAAGTGCTGGGATGAAAGCCACACACCACCACATGCTCTCTGCTGCTCTCATCTTCATTAGCCACATCTGTCAGTTCTTTCTTTTCTTTTTGGAGGGTGGGGGGCCGGTGCTGGGGACTTAGATCTTAGAGCTCTACTAACTGGAGGCAAGCACTCCACGATTGACCTAGAGCTGTATTCAGAGCCCTGTTTATTTTCATTTTTTTTTTTTGTTTGTGTTGGCTTAGTTGTTTCTTTTCTATTTCTGTTTTGAATCTCTGATGCAAATTGGACCAATATTCCGAGGAATTTGATCTTTCTGAGAAGTTTGTATGGAATACGACTCCAGGCAAATTCCGTGTATTCTCTGGGCATCAGTTTCCCATTCTCTTAAGTTCCAGGCAACCTGAGGTGATGTCTGTGTTAGGTCCCAGAACCTTATGTTAGCTATGGAATTGCTTCAGTGGGTGCTCCTGTCAATATCACAGGTCAGACACGTGGCTTTGGTGTTTGTCTTCAGGGTGGTGGTCAGGGCTTAGTCCCCAAGCTTTCTACTTCTCTGATAAGATAGCCTGAGGGAGAGAACAGGGTAAGGGATGTGAAGAGCCAGGCCAGGGAGGCCATTGCACCCGGACAGCAGCTCCACCAAGGGAAGAGTCTGTTTTGGGGTTTCAGATCCCATTGTTCATTGGGAATAATAGCACTTTTTAATAAGCCTCAATTAAAGGGGTTTTGGAAGGATCTGACAGTTTCTCAACCTACTTCTTTTTTTTTTTTTTTTTTTTTTTTTTTTTTTTTNACAGCAGCTCCACCAAGGGAAGAGTCTGTTTTGGGGTTTCAGATCCCATTGTTCATTGGGAATAATAGCACTTTTTAATAAGCCTCAATTAAAGGCGTCTTGGTTGGATCTTACAGTTTCTCAACCTACTTCTTTTTTTTTTTTTTTTTTTTCTCTTGCTTTTTTAAAAGGCGAGGATCAGGGCTTGGTGCAGTAAAGTGAAGGAATGGCTTTACTCTTCCGGTTGTAAAAGTAAACACCAGCCAGGTGTGGTGGCTGGGGTCTGTATCCTACCTATTAGAAGTCTGAGACATGGGGGTTACTTGAGTTTAGGAACTTCAGGGCCAGTCTGGGCAATATAGGAGCTCTCTGTCTCAAAGGTTAAAGCTAGAAAGGGTTTGCCAGGGTTTGCCAGGTAAGCTCTGTGTTCGATCCCCAAAGCTTCTGTGAAAAGCCAGGCATTGGTGGTGTCACACCAGAAGGATCCTGGGCCTCCCTGACCAGCCGCTAGCCTACTCAAACCAATGGGAGACCCTGTCTCAAAACTTGAAGTGGCTGACTCCTGAGGAACCACATCCGAGGTTGGCCTGTGACCTCCACTTGTACACATACACACACATGCACTTACAGGAACACGTACAAAGTACACAACACAAAAACAGAAGCTCACACAGGGCAGAAGGTTTAGAATTGGAAAAGACTGGTTACTTTTGTGGACGTCATTGTGTGTTTGTGAGGATCAAACCTGTGGAAGACTGCTTTGCCCTTTCTGAATCTCTCAGTGTGTGGCTTTCTGGGTCAGCTGTCGATTTGCTATAATAAATGATCCTGAATGGAAAGAATTCAGCTTTATTGACTGTCTTAGTCAGGACTTTGCTGCTGTGAACAGATACCATGACCAAGGCAAGTCTTATAAAGACAACATTTAATTGGGGCTGGCTTATAGGTTCAGAGGTTCAGTCTATTATCATCAAGGCAGGAGCATGGCAGCATCCAGGCAGGCATGGTGCAGGAGGAGCTGAGCGTTCTACATCTTCATCCAAAGGCTGCTAGTGGAAGACAGATTCCCAGGAAGCTAGGATGAGGGTCTTATAGCCCACACCCACAGGGACACACCTACTCCAACCAACTCCAACAAGGCCACACCTCCTAATAGTGCCATTCCCTGGACCGAGCATATGCAAAGCATCACACTTAAAAATCTTTTTTTTTTTTTTTCTTAGATGTATTTGTTTTAGATTTTTATTATTTTATGTGTATGTGTGTCTTGTCTGTCTGTACACCCCATGTGTGCTGGTGCCCGTGAATCCAGAAGAGGGTGTCAGATCCCCCAGAACTGCCACTGTGTGGGTGCTGGGAACCAAACCCAGGTCTTTGGTAAAGAACAGGGAGTACTGATGAGTCGAGTTACCTTCCCAACCCTGTTCCTTAGAAATCTCCACTTTACTTGTTGTCTGCATGAATTAAAAAAAAAAAAAAAAAGGAAAGAAAGAAGGAAATAAAAAAGAGAGGACATCTACCACTCCTTGGTGTGGCAGAGGAGGTTTGTTGTAGACCTGAGAGAAAGCATAGTCAGAGGCAGGGCCATCTGGGAGAGACCAGAGAGAACATGGCCCTGAGCCAGGCCAGAGGGGAGAGGGGAGAGGAGAGTAGGGAGAGCCGGGAGAGCCTGAGAGTAAAGGGTGGATGAGGAGGGAAAGGGTGAGGTACCTAAATTAGGGAAGGGCTAGAGGAGTTTAGGGTAGGGGGTGGGGCATCCCAGCTGTACCCTGTAACAAGTAGGGAGTGAGGGATGCTGGAGAACTTGGCAGCCAGGCCCCCTTTGGTATGTTGAAGAGGCGCTCTGTTAGGCATTTGTTCTCGGTTTGAGACCCTGTGCTGTCTCAGCTTCTTCAGTTGAATGAACCCGTGTTCAGGAACAGTGGGATCTCATTGGGTTTTGTCGCCAGCGCTTCTTTCAGGGCTTCCTGCCTGCTCTAGTCTGATTAATTGTCCATTTGAGTCTGGGATCGAGGGGCCTTTCAGATAAAGTTTCTGGGGTCTGGGACGGCCTCACTTCCACCCTGTGCCCAACTCCTTTCCTGTACCCACATTTGGTCAAGATTTATTTGTGTGTGCGCGCACGTATGTGTGTGTTTGTGCATGTGTGTGCGTGCTTGTGAGTAGAGGTGCCTACAGAAGCCAGAAGCGTAGAGCTAGAGTAGCAGGGTGTGTGAGCTGCAGGGCCTGAGTGCTGGCTCCTGTGCCCCGGTTGACTGTCAAAGCCGTAGAGTAGAGCATACTCTTCCCCCACTGAGCCTTCTCTGCAGCCTCTGTACACTTCCTACCTTCTCTCACTCGCAGGCTCCTTATTTACTGTAGTAGGAGTGGTTGTTGAACCAAAGGGAGACTGTGGCCTTCTTCAGCATATCTCATGAAATGCCTGGGCCGGCCCTTGAACAAGGAAACTAACTTGTTTTTATCCCTACCTCCTCTCCAGGTTTACCAGGGTATGTATAACTGACAGGTGTGTGTGTGTGTGTGTGTGTGTGTGCATGCATGTGTGTGATGTGTGTGTGTGTATGCATGTGTGCATCTTTTCTTTTTCTTTTTTTTTTTTTAAAAGATTTATTTTTTTATTATATGTAAGTACACTGTAGCTGTCTTCAGACACTCCAGAAGAGGAGGTCAGATCTTGTTACGGATGGTTATGAGCCACCATGTGGTTGCTGGGATTTGAACTCCGGACCTTCGGAAGAGCAGTCGGGTGCTCTTACCCACTGAGCCATCTCACCAGCCCATATTTTCTTGTTCATATAGGTGCACACATGTGTAGGGTGCATTAGAAGCCGTAGGACAACATTGCTATCACTTTTTAGATGCTGCACACCTTAGATTTTGAGACAGGGCTCCTGCTGGCCTGGAGCTCATTGGTTCAGCTAGGTTGGTGAACCCCAGGAGTTCACTTGTCTTCGCCTCCCCAGTACTGAGATGACAAGCATACACCATTGCATTTGAGGTTGGTGGCTGTTGTTGTTGTTGTTGTAAATGGGATCCTGGGCATTGAATTCAGGTGGTTGCACCTGAGACACAGGCACCTTACCAGCTGAGCAGCTCCTCAGCCTTCCTCTTGTGATAACTGCTTTTGTCTCGCCTTGTTCCCATCTAACGTGTCCACCGGTCCAGTGGCCTTTAATGCTGTCGGACTGTGGACTGGTAGGACGATGATAAACCTTTTTCCTTTTCATCTGAAGAAGTGTTTCACTGCCTTCCACCCCTGCAGAAGTGAAAGTGACAGGAAGGGCCCCCCCCCCCCGACCTTCCCCTGTGCTGCATGGGATGCACTATACATGTACAGGTGTGTAAGACAGAGGAGCTCACACTGCATGCCTGTTAGTGTCTCTGTCAAGGCTTTGCGCTGGGGGCAGTGCAACACTGCATGTTCACACAGGCCTGAATAAGCACTTTGGGCCAGAGTCTTTCTGGGGTATCTTGGTATTTCCCAGACCATGTTGAGCTTGTGTGCCCAGAATGCTCTTCTTAGTGGCTGCTCTTGGCTGTGTAGAGTGGTCTGCTTGTCTATTCAAGGGAGCCGGTTTCCTGTCCCAGGCTCATCCGTCATGCAAAGTGTCTATGGTCTATGGGCACAAAGCCCCGAGTATGGAGGTGCATAGTCTTCCCAGGCTTGGTGTCAGCAGGCCCTGAATTGGCTGAATAGTGTGGGGGAAGGCACAGGGAAGGGCCATCCTGGGCTAGATTCCAGGCATTCTCTCCTCCTGTATTGGGCTGGCCCGGGGCCAAGGCCTACAGCTGTGTGTTGCGTCCTGGCTTTCATTGCTGTGGCAGATTTATTTTTTACTGGAGAATAGGCTGTGGGGCACCACAGAAGTCATCTATGCTCAGGAGCTGTGGGCTTGAAAGCTCCAGTGACTTAGAGGCTGATGCTGATGCAGAGCTCCTCAACTGGAAACCAGGCCAGTGCCAGGGCGTGCGAGCCTGCCTTCTGTGCACTGTGCCTCGAGGTTTCAGGTAGGTGCCTGCATCTCCCTCACTCCCAGCCATGGCTCCTGCCTATGGAATGAGCCTTGCAGCTGCGTTCCCTTCTCTCCTGTTCTCACCCGGACCCAGCTTGGGGCAGCAAGTGGTGCCACCACCTGCTGTGGTCTAGCAGTGTTTGACTGCCAGGAGTAACGCTGCACATTGGCCATCTCTGAATAGCTAAAAAAAAAAAAAAAAAAGGAACACAAGGCACGCGCAGGGTCCTCCGTCTCCCAGACACACTTTTTGGAGACTTGAGCTCTGTTTGTGAAGCACTGGGGCCTTTTCTAGGTTGCTTTTCTTGGCCTACTATGCCTTGTCATGAAGGGATGTAACTTGGCCTACTATGCCTTGTCATGAAGGGATGTAAAACTTAGGTGGCAGCTGTTTCTCTTTCTGGAGCCCACTGTCCTTTGTTTGTTTGTTTGTTTTTTGTTTTTTTTTTTAAGTTGAGAGATATTTAACTGATTATAAAAAAAAAAAAAAAAAAAGCATGGGGGGGGGAAGGGGCAGGAGATGACTCAGTAAGAGTGCTTGTTATGTACGCATGAACCTGAGTTCAAATCCCCAGCTCCCAAGCAAAAAGCCAGGCGTGGTCTCACCTGTACCTGAAACCTGAGTGCTGGTAGGAGCAGAGACAGGTTTGCCAGGGCTGCCTATTGGTCAGCTAAAAACCAGTGAGCTCAGGGACAGGGAGCTATCCTGTCTCAGAGAAGCAAGATGGAGAGCTGTGAAGGATAGCCCCAATCCTCCTCTGGCCTCTCTCTACATGTTTGCCCATGGTTAAGCACACACCTGAGTGCGGTGCACATGTGCGCACACATGTACATAAGTGTGGATACACACATATACTTGTGCACAGCTGGGACATGAGGTGGGCAGGCTGTCCCAGCCTTCTCCTTCCTCCACAGTGACATTCAGGGCCTCCGTCCTGGACTAGCTGTGTAAGGCTGGGTTTATTCCTCATTACCGGGGCAGGTCCTTAAACCTGTCTAGTCTATGCCTCCAGACTAATTCTGTCCCCCCCCCCCCCCAAGACAGGCTCTGTCTGTGTGGCTCTGGCTGTCCTGGAACTCACTTTGTAGACCAGGCTGGCCTCGAACTCAGAAATCCGCCTGCCTCTGCCTCCCGAGTGCTGGGATTAAAGGCNTGGCTGTCCTGGAACTCACTTTGTAGACCAGGCTGGCCTCGAACTCAGAAATCCGCCTGCCTCTGCCTCCCGAGTGCTGGGATTAAAGGCGTGCTACAGGCTAATTCTGGATTTCTCAGTGTGTGTGTGTATGTAATCCCATGTTTTCACATTTCCATGATCCTTTTTACCTTTGTAGCAGCTGAAGTGTCTTTCCTTCATCTCCCAAGTGACATCCAAATATCTGTTATTTCTTCTGTGACCCTATGTCATTACCTCATCTGTCCTTACTCTTAAAAAAAGGAAGAAGAAAAGGAAACTAGAATTTTGCAAAACCCAGATTGCAAGAGAGCAAAGCCAGGAATTAATTCCTGGGATGAGTGTCTTCTGGAGATGAACATGAGCCCGGCATCTTTAGCCCCTTCTGTGTGGTTTCAAAGTTCTCTATTTGGGCACAGGGGACAGGAGCATCTAGGCTCTCCCTCCTTGACATTCCACATGTTTTGCAGCTGGCCCCTGTTCCTTTTCTACTGCCATTTTGGTCCCAGTGCCTTCTTTTAGACCTCCCTGTGAGGTGACAGGCCATGGAACTGTCTCAGGATGCCCCAGCCACCTAACAGCTTTTCCAGTTTGTCCAGAAAGTGGGAGGCATACAACAGAGTGGTTGCTAATCACACTGACTCCGAGTTCAAATCCATCCGTGACACTGAGTTCAAATCCTAATGCAAATCCATCTGTGATACTGAGTTCAAATCCAATACAAATCCATCTGTGACACTAAGCAAATTTGTTAGTCTTTTGAAACCTCAGTTTTCTCACTTGTGAAATAGGGTCGCTTGTCCTTCCTTGTGGACACGGTTGTGAAGATTAACTAGGGTCAGGCATGTCACAGGCACTGTGCTTGACATTTGGTGAGGGCTCAAAATAGGATTGTTTATTAATATCCTGTGGCAATGTTCCAGCCAGGTCTTAGGAATGCAGGGTCTACGAGTCCTTAAGTAACCACCTGCCACCTTCTCTCTGCAGGGCATCAAAAAACCATTCACTGAGGTGATTCGAGCCAACATTGGGGATGCCCATGCTATGGGCCAGCAGCCAATCACCTTCCTCCGTCAGGTGAGCCAGCCCTCAGCCACAGGCAGGCCTCTGGGGGCCCTGAAGTGGGGGGGCCGGGAACCAGAACTCCTAGGGGAGTGGAGGCAGGGGGGAGACCAGAACAGCAAGCACTAGCACCCCTCAGGGATGTGCCACAGGAGCAGCAGCCCTTTCAGGTACCTGGTGTCCCTGTTTCTCTCTCTCAGCAATTCCCCTCCCAGTGTTATCAAAAATACCTTAACGCACTTTGGAGTTGGTCTGGGATAGGACGATTCCAGGAAGGCTCTTCTTCTTCATTGTTAGGTCTGGGGTCCTGACAGAAGAGCTTCAGTGCGGGTGTTCATGTATACATGTGGACAGAGAGATGCAAGCACAGTGGGGTGCGGGGAGGAACCCCGGGGTGAAAATATAGTCCCAAGGGAGCCCCTGGGTTTGAGTGTTGGATCTGCTGTTGACCAGCTTTTGGCCTTGTGCATGTGGAAATCGTCAGGGTGCCTTGGAGGGCAGATGGAGGGCAGCCTCCAGCCTAGCAAAAAGTGGAGGCTATGGCAGCCACAGCCACCAACTCTCAGTTGCCTCTAGGGTAATGCAGATCCCTCAGAGGGGCTCTATGTGATGGTGGTGGTATCAGGCTTTATGTCTGACTATCAGTGGCAAAATGTTACCTGGGCTGACAGTACAGGATCAGCAGACAAGAGATAGGGAAAGCTTGGTAGGAAAATGCTACTGGGCAGCCTGAACTGAGGTAGGAGACGGAGCGATAGAAAGCTTTTTCCTGTAGAAGGACGGGGCCTGTTTCTGACCAACATAACAGTCCTATATGTATAAAGTCCACAAGCTAGGGCAAGTAACAAACTTTGGAAGTGGACAGCTTTGTCCCCTTTTCCCAACCTGTGTCACCACCACTCCACTTTGGCAGAGGGCTCTTGGGACCTAGAAGGCCCCAGCCATACCCCATGCATAACAGGAGGACATGCAGCAGAACCTGGTCTGATGGATGCCCTGCAGTCATTGTTGAGTTTCAGAAGACTGGAGATGAGTGTATTAGGGTCCAGCATGTGGAACTGGGGGACAAACAGTACCTCTGCTAGAGGAGAGGCAGGAAGAAGGCCAAGGTCCTTGATTGTAAGTAGGAGTGTGGATCTGGTGTTGGGTGGAGAGTAGGTTCCCAACAGCACTTACCTTTACAGGCTGTTAAACCCATCCCCAAAGCCACCCAAGCCCCCGGGGCCACAGTTGTCCTAACTTGTGCATGGTGTCAGCTGCTCGCAGCCCTCATCTGTCTCTCTGATCTTCATAATGCCCCTGGGAGAGGGGGAGGCTAGGTTAGTGCTCATTATACAGGGGAGGAGAAGCCACGAAGCTGGCTGGTCACCTGACTGGTATCCGAGCTGTGACCTGTAGTCCCTTTAGTAAGCCTGGCGTGGTCCCTCAGCTGCCAGCTTTAGACAGGTGTGGGTGGTTTACCGGCACCTAGTCCCACAAAGCCTTAGTTAATCCTCTCAGTTTTCATGTGTAGGGTGATTTTGTGTTACAGGGAGGAAAAGCCGTTCATGCTTTCAGATCTGGGGCTTAGTCCAAAGGAAGACCGGGAGGAGAAGGGCTCAGGCTATGTGTCGTCAGGGGTCTTACAGCCTTGTTCCTGTCGGCAAGGTTTTGCTACCCACTGTGGCCTAGCCCCTTGCCTAGGACACCCCCGAGTTCTTATGATCCTGGATGTTTGGGACCAGAGCGGTGGCGAACCCTCACGTTCTGCCATGGCTCCTCGTTTGGCTCCCCATTCTTGGGCCAAGCCTTGGTGGTGTTGCCTCTCACCCATCAGATCCTCTCCTGCTGCTGAGAGCCAGCATCTTTCTCTTTGCTGCCCTGAGCTCCTTCCGGCCCCGCCCTCATGTAGAGGCTGTGACACAGAGTTTGCAGTTGTCTTCTTCTGGCTTTACCTTGCTCAGTGTCCTGTGTGCTTGGGTACCATATCATAAACTCAATTGTACCCCCATTCTATAGGTGATGGCACTCTGTACCTACCCAAACCTGCTAAACAGCCCCAGCTTCCCAGAAGACGCTAAGAGACGAGCGCGGCGGATCCTGCAGGCTTGTGGCGGAAACAGCTTGGGTGAGGCACAGCTTGTGAGGTCCTCGAGGATGTGAACTGAATGTGGGTTCCAATAGGTCTGGGCCCATCAGCAAAGGGCCACAACGTGACTCTTGAGTGTGTGGAAGGTGGCTGATGTTCAGAGTGTGCGCAGATGCATACTCACCTTCCGGTGTACTAAGGCAGTGAGTGATCGATCGTGCCATCTTTTGGCGAGTCAGGTACTTAGGTATAAGTACCTCCATCCTTCTTTGTTTAGGCCAGCAAAGGTTTAGTTCAGTGACCACCCTTAGCATCAGGAGGCTAAACAGAATGTCAGTTCCCAGTGTTGCTCAAGTTTCCTGTGTCTGTGGCGTTGTCTGAGAAATGGCTACTGTTTGCTGAGGACAGGAAGCATCAGGCTCTCTCTGTCTTTCCTCAGTTTGATTGTTCCCATCATCCCTCCACTCCGCCGTTTTCCTTCCTCCTGGTAGAAAGCCCAGGCCCAGGCCCAGCGGTTTGCCTCCTGACAGAGCACCAGGTACCTCTGACTCCACGGAAGAGTCCTGAGACTTGACCCCCGGTGGATGTGAAAATGATATTCTTCCTCCCTACCCTGCTTGGAATCCAACTCTTGGCCTTTAGCTCTTTGTTCTCATCTCATTTTCTTTCCTGTTTATCTCCTCTGCTCTTTCCCCAGCACTTGTACAGCATTCTTAAAGCTTTCTTAGGATGTGTGCCCTGATATTCTGAGATCCAGAGCCAAGAGTGAGGCAGATATTTTTTTTTCTGAATTGCTTAGTCAGCTCCCTTGGTCTCTGCCTCCCTCCATGCTCCCTCCCCACTTTTCTGCTCTGTCCCTTGCTGTGGGCTCTGTGCTTATGTGCTGGCCGTGGTGACCCCATCAGCACTCTTGGTTTGGGCACGGTGGTATCTCTGTTAGGAAAGGGCTGGTGTCCCCTGCTTCCCTGCCTGGCAGCCTGGGCTCTAGACCATTGGCTGGCAGGGAGTAGCATGTGTGGCATTTCTTCCCCTGTACCCTCCACCCAGCACAGAGGACGAATGTGTTTCTCAGAGACCCGGTGGCCCTGCGATTTCCAGAAGTCCTGGGGAGGCAGGGGGAGGGAGCTGGCTTTCTGTGTATCTACTGTGAGTGGGGAGGGAATGGCTTTTGACCTTTGTCCTGCCCACTAAATCTCATCTATTGATTTTTGTCCCTCTTTGTCAGCTAGAGCTGGGGGCAGGTGGGAGGTCGTGCCTTTGGAAGGGTGCTCTTGGGGTGTTATAGCAGACCAGTAAGCCATAAGGATTTTGTGGTCTACCAGGCCCTGTCCCAGGAACGTATGAGTGCGGATGCGGGCAATGCATTCTGAGCCTTCCTCTCGTCTTTAAACGAGGAATTGTTTTCTCTCCACCTCCTGCCCTTGTGAGAAAGGCTAGTGTGTCTGCTAGCGCTTCATGTCAGGTGACAGTACAACCAGGCCCTGCCCACTGCAAGGAACAGCTAGTGTGGTCCCTCTTAAGCATGGATGCTGAGGTCTCACTGTCTGACTGAGCCTCAGGTCACCCAAAGTGTTTCCCGCCATAGGAGGAACAGGAAGTGAAATGTGTCCTTGTTCTCTGAGAGCATGCTGACCCAAGTGCGAATTACTGAATATGTACATGGAGGTTTTTTTAAATGTTTAAACATTTTTATTTTATTTTATTTTATGCATATGGACATTTTGCCTGCATATGTCTGAGTACCACTTACGTACCTTGTATCTGTAGCAATGAGAAGAGAACACTGGATCCCTTGGAACTGGAGTTACAAACAGTTGTGAGCCACCATGTGGGTACTGGGAGTTAAACTTTAAGACATTAAAGTTCACCCATGCTTTCCTCATGACCTTTAAGATTGTTTTTCCTTAGCCAGGCATGGTGACACACCCTTTAATTCCAGCAGTCAGGAGGCAGAGGCAGGCGGATCTGAGGAACTTGATTCCAGCCAGAGCGACATAGAGACCCTCTCTTAAAAAAACGTTTCTTACTAATGTTTTCTTTATTGTCCATCTGACAAGCAATTCAGCCCCACGTTGTGTCCTGGATGGAAATATCCAGGTGGGAGCCATGGGAGTTGTCTTACCCGACTCTAGACACGTAGTGTGGAGCCGGCGCTGTTCCCCACACTGAGGGACACATGTGGCTGAGAGGAATGGAGCCTCTGTGCTCGTGGAGTGTACTCCCACTTCTGAGAGAAGCGAACAGTAGCAATAATCGGGCTGGAGAGAAGGCGCGGCCGTTAGGAGCGTGTCTTGCTTTTCCAGAGAACTGTAGTTGAGTAGGAGCACCCATGTTAGACTGCTCACATCTGCCTTTAACTCCTGCTCCTGGGGGTGGGCTGAGGTCCAGTGCTTCTGGCTTCTGCAGGCGCTTCCACTCATGTGCATACACGCACACACACATACTTACATACACACATACTTACACACACACATAATTCTTTTAAAATAACTCCTAAGGATTTTATATGTGAGTGTCGTTTGGAGCTTTCAGGACTTACCGGAGAAGAGGCAGAAAGCTAGAGGAATATATAGGGAGAGAGATTAAGAGAACAGACTGGAGCTTGGTGTAGTGTGGCACAACCTTTAATCTCAGCACTCAGGAGGCAGAGGCAGACAGATCTGAGTTTGAACTTAGCCAGGTCTACATAGGGAGTTCCAGGCCAGCCAGGGCGATATATAGAGACCCTGTCTCACAAAACCTGACAATAACGAGCAAAGGTTGACATCCAACCTCAAGAGGAGGCGAGTGGGAGAGGCTTGCAGATGCCCACCAGAGAGAGGGCACAGCGTGGGCTTCAGGACTGGGTGTGATCCAACAAAAGGTGGGGCTGGGCTATTCAGGGTGGCTATGGAACTTGGTGACAGTGATGTGCCAGTTGGTAAACTGAGAAGTAGATGAGCAGTCACTCAGGGAAGTGACTTCTAAGCAGAGGTGTAATGGGTGTGTGTGTGTGCGCTAGATGCTCAAGGATCAGCCAGCCTCCAGGGTTTCTGCGTTGGTGTTACTCTGAGCTATCTTGGAGTACTGGTGTCAACCTGTTCTCTCAAGTTCTGTAGAACCATGTGCAAGCAGCCAGCTAATACATGGAAAGCCCAGCTCTAACGGGTACTGTTGTGGTCAAACGCGCCTGTATCCCAGGTATGGGCACTGCTTGGTACTTTAGAAACCAAGGCTCAATGTATAGAAGATGCTCAGTAAACACTGGGTGGGAGGATGTGTGGGTGGATGGTTGAGCCCAAATAAGTAGGTACGCATCTTGCCATAGCCCAGAGGAGTAGGAAAGAGGCCCCACCTTAGTGTTCACCGCCATCTTTATCCCCAGTTAATTACATGGCTATCACACTCACCATACATTCTCGCCTCTAATCCTCATCTTGCTTGTTGTTTCACAGGATCTTACAGTGCTAGCCAGGGCGTTAACTGTATCCGTGAGGATGTTGCAGCCTTTATCACCAGGAGAGATGGTGTGCCTGCAGACCCAGACAACATTTACCTGACTACTGGAGCTAGCGACGGTATTTCTGTATGTGCAAAAGTGATCTTGTTTGTTTGTTTGTTTGTTTTTCATGGCAAGGGTTTCTCTGCGTAGTCCTGGAACTCTCTTTGTAGACCAGGCTGGTCTCAAACTCACAGAGGGCTGGGACTAAAGGCATGAGCCACCATACCTGACGGCGGCCCATTCTTATCCCCAGTGTTCACTTAGGTGATGAATAACCTTGCAGGTTAGGGCCAAGTGTTTGTAGCTAGGCAGGCAGGATACAGGCTTAGTAGATAGAGCAGGCCACCCTCTGGTACCCCTGTCCCAGTAGCTTCTAGTCCCTGATGGTTTGCATGACCCTGGATACAACTGTAGCATCAGTTTCCTTCAGAGGCTCCGCCAGCAGGCCCTGCTGCTAGGGAGCTATAGGATCCCTGAGGTTGCGTGCTGCCCTCTCTGTTGCCCAGCATATGCTGTGCTCTGTGCTCTTCCTTTGCCACTCAGTCTCTGCCAATATTGTGACAGAGTAGCATTAACACACATACATAAAGGTCACTTCCCGAGCGTTCAGTTTCTGTTCTGTAGTAAAAAGAACATATACTGTAACAGCAGCAGGGGCTATAAAGGCCTTCTGAAAAAGACCAAAAGATGCAGCAGTGTATGGGGCGGGGAGAGGCAGGGGAGAAGTGCTTTTTAAGCCAAAGATCAGTGTTTGTAAGATCGTCATCTGGAAAGAGGCCCAGTGTTTTAGGTGAGCTCACACAATGGGGGATAGTTACCCAAAAAAAGGGCCAGAGAAGCAAGTCATGGCTAAGTTCTATAGGGCCCTAGAAGCCACGCTGAGTATTTAAATCAGAACATTGGCACTTCAGTAAAGGGAGGGTGTCCACACACTTTAATCAACATGCAGCTCAACTTTGGCCTGGCCAGAAAGAGCCAAGTAGCAGTAAGTGAAGGCGCGCTTAGGAGATGAGGAGTCGATCAGCAGTGGCGTGGACCATGTGGACTAGAACAGTGGTTACATGACTGAGACTCTATTGTGGCAGGAGGTGAGTGGACTAGAGTCAGTGGTTCCGTGGCTGAAGTCTGAAAGTCTAGGCTTGTGGAGGGCATGTCCTCCTGGGTTTTTATTTGTTGGCTGGTTCTGTTTATTTCTCAATGCTGGGGATCAAACCTGGTTCTCAGAGTGGAGCAAGCGCTACACTTACTTAGCTGCACAGCCCCCATTCACTTTTGTCATATTTCTCTTAGGCTCTAGCCCTCTGCTAAGCACCATTAACTTGTGCATTCTTCCTATGTGAGCTGAGCAGTGGTTGCTATTATCATTTCTATCTTACTGGGCTCTTTGTCTCCTCACGGGCTCTTGTTTTGGAGTTGAGTGTGTGTTTCCCAGCACCTTGCAAATAGATAGTGCATTAATCTCCTACTCAAGCCCATGAGGAAGTAGGCCCCGAGGCAGTACGTGCACATCATGCTTTCCAGTCTGGCGGGAGTCTTGCAGCACGGAACTGAACCTCAGATGAACCCTGTGCATATGGAAAATGGAAGCTCTCCCAGCAGACGGTTTTAGCTTGCTGACTCCGAGGACCATTGCCATTTTCACCAACACCTCACATGACCCCACGGTTTCTTTTCTTTTCTTTTTGTTTTTAAGATTTATTTATTTTACTTGTATGAGTACACTGCAGCTGTATTCAGATATACCAGAAGAGGGCATCAGATCCTATTACAGATTATTATGAGCCACCAAGTGGTTGCAGGGAATTGAACTCAGGACCTCTAGAAGAGCAGTCAGTGCTCTTAACCACTGAGCCATCTCTCCAGCCCCCCCCCCCCCTTGGTTTATTTTCTTAAGAAATATATAAATATGTACCCCGCTTTGCTTAAAAATGGGTGGAAGTACCTATCACCTGGTAGCTGGTGGCACCATTTCAACAGTCTCTTATGTAGGAGTCTTATGTGTGGGCCAACTGATGATTATATTGATGATAAAGTTGAGTTTAAATGAGAATATCAGGGTGTGGTCTGAAAAATTCTAGGGCAGGACCAGCATGTAAGCGGTTTTAGAAAGTGTTTGCTTGTTTGGTTGGTTGACTGGTTGGTTGGGTATTTTGATCTCACAATGTAGCCCAGGCTGGCCTCAAACTCATGATGGCCCTGACTCAGCTACCCAAGCCTTGGGATTATGTATGTGTTGCTGCATACCTGTCACGTGTCCAGTCCTTACTACATGCCATGCATTATATCAAGAACTTTAAGACAGTCTATGTTTCTTACTGCCCACAGCACCCCTCATGTTCCGGTTAAGGAAACAGAATCAGGGAGATGAAGCAACCTTGATAGGCTTGCACTCGAGGCCCCTGGTAGACAGCTGGGGCTGGAGCTCATCTGGCTTGTCTGCCCATTGCCTCTTGAAGGATGAGAGAAGCAGCAGGAACCCTATAGACTAACTGTGGGTCTCAACCTCTTTGGGGAACGTTGACTAACCCTTTCACAGAGGTCACTTGAGACCACTGGAAAACACAGATAAATACATACGATTCCTAACAGTAGCAAATTTACAGTTCTGAAGTAGCCATACAAATAGCTTTAGGGCTGGGATCCACAAGATGAGGAATTGCGTTAAAGGCTTGTTGCGTTCCGAAGGTTGAGATGTTGCTTGTCGTTGCAGACAATCCTGAAGCTCCTGGTCTCCGGTGGTGGCAAGTCACGGACCGGCGTGATGATTCCCATCCCACAGTACCCCTTGTACTCCGCGGTCATCTCCGAGCTCGACGCGGTCCAGGTCAACTACTATCTGGATGAGGAGAACTGCTGGGCTTTGAATGTGGACGAGCTCCGTCGGGCACTGCGGCAAGCCAAAGACCGCTGCGACCCTAAAGTTCTCTGCATTATCAACCCCGGAAACCCCACAGGTCTGTACTTGACTCTCTGGCCACGTTCTTAGGGGCCTGGAGTGGCTGGTGTGCCAGACACTTGACTACTGGGAAATTAAGTTACGCAAGGTTTTCCCTGTTCCAGTTTCCCAGTTCTCTCCAGATTTGCTAACAGCTGTGAGCCTCGCCTCAGGCCACCTCAGGAGATGAGAGACTGGTACCTTTTTTTTTTTTTTTTTTAGCTTTTGTTTTGAGCAGGGTTTTATTACTGACAGGACCTGTTCTTGTTCATATTTTACATCCAGTTGTAACGACTCATCTCTTTGAGGATTCACACAGACTGTCACCACTCAGTCTAAGGCGTTTTGATGCTAAGTTCCTCTTGTTTCACAGCTGGATTCAGAGTGCTGGTGTATGGAGTTTGGCTTTTCCTTTGAGAAGAAAATTCAATATTAAAAAAAAAAAGACCAAACAACAACACAAAAGCCTGATTCTAGACGTTGAAAAGCACCCAAAGCCGGGCGTGGTGGCGCACGCCTTTGATCCCAGCACTCGGGAGGCAGAGGCAGGTGGATTTCTAAGTTCGAGGCCAGCCTGGTCTACAAAGTGAGTGCCACGATACACAGAGAAACCCTGTCTCGAAAAACCAAAAAAAAAAAAAAAAAAAAAAAAAAAAAAAAAAAAAAAAAAGCACCCAAATTTTGTATGTTTTTTTTTTAAAAGAAAAAAAAAGTATCCAGCCCTGCCCGTTGTGACTCCTGAGCTGCTGGCTCTTGTGTCTCCAGGGCTCTTTGGATTAGAGAGCAAGAACTCCTTTCTCCTTTGTTGAGCTAAATTGAATTGAGGCCAGAATACATTAGAGTTGATTGTAGAATCTGCTGCTCTGAGATGTGAAATGATGCTTCAGTGTGCTGAAAACAACCACTTTAATTTCTGAGTGCAAGCAGGGGTGTAACTGGTGCAAACACTGGTGTGTGTGCTCCCATGCCTTGGTAGGGGGATAGAGTTCTACCCACGGTGCACTTCAGGGAAATGACAGAGTTGTATTCTCAATTGTGCTGTAGGCCAGCATCACAAAGCGAGCTTTGAGAACCTCTCAGACCAGTCCGGACAGTCTTCGCAGCTGATGAGAACCACTTCTTCAGGACTGTGGTTCCTAAACGTTTAAAGCTTGTTAAAGTGAAAAATGTAGGCTGTGCTCACTGACACTTTAATGACTGGTCTAGGGCTGGAGAATTGGCAGGTCTACTCAGTCCAAAGATGACACTTGTGCTGATCCCAGGGCCACACTTGGAACAGCAAGTCCGGCAGCATTTGTATGCTGAGTCGGCTGTTGAGTCAGTACCTTTTTGTTTGTGTCCTTGGAGACTGTGTTCCTGTCTGGTCTCATACTTGCTCTGTCATCTGGGCAGCTCAGACTCATAGCAGCCCTCCAGGCTCTGAGTGCTGGGACTATAGGCGAATGCCGCTGGCTTGTCTTTTAAGTCAGGGTTTTCTACTCAGGGATTTATCTAAATCTTTTTACCTAGCTGCCTTGGAGAACATCCCTCCTGTTCTAAGTAAAGAGATCCTGTGACTGTATATTATTATAAGTAATATTCTCTCTCTCTCTCTCTCTCTCTCTCTCTCTCTCTCTCTCTCTCTGTTTGAGACTGGCTCTCACTATGTAGCCCTGGCTGTTCTGGAACCTATGCAGACCAGGCTGGCCTCAAACTCACAGACATCTGCTTACCACTGCCTCCCAAGTGCTGGAACTAAAGTCATGCATCACCATGTCTGGTCTCATAAGTCATTCTTATGAGATTAACTTTTGAGTGGGCACCATCTTTCCTTGCCTTCTGGGGTCTTCATGAATAGAAATCAGTCAGCTGCTAAAAGAGGGTGGGCGGTAGGAAATGGAAACTTTCCAACCACATGGTTAAAAGATGTCAGAGAGGCTTGAGATGTTAAGGCAGGGTGCTTCTGGTTTCAAGACGAAAATCCAGCTCAAAACTGAAAGACGCTACGGTGGAGCTGTGGAGTCCAGGCATCAAGAAGCAACCGGAATCAACATTGTTGTGGTTGCTTCTCAGCTCTGCTGTCCTCTGACTTGGGTTCCTTCTTAGAATCTATCCTTGGAGGCCTTCAGCAACTCCAGCCATTGCCCATCAGATGAAACCTTGGAACACACCTTCTGTGCTCTCACTGAGAGCCCTAGCCCAGGAACTCACTGAGCCATCTCAGAACAAGTCAAGCCGCTAGCACTCTGATAAGCCGGCTCTTTTACTTATTCACTTAGAAGTCCTCCTCGGGCTGGCCTCGAACTTGCAACCCTCCTGCTTCAGCATAGCCAGTGCTTGTGAGAGGTGTGTGTCACTACACCTGGACGTTAGGCCAGGGCCATTTCTCTTATCTCCTGTTGGGGTGTCCTCATAGGACAGCTATGGTATGTTACAGGAGAGAGGAGGTGTAGTCACAGATGTTTCTGTCAGTTTATAGGGAATTCCTTTTGCCCATCTTCTGGTTTGGCCCTTAGGCACTTCTTGCCAGCTTTTTGGACCTGTATCAAAGCTGTGTCTCAAACAGGGTATAACCTGACCCCTGTAAAGCCATACATGACTTTCTCTTATTCTCTCAACTGTTCATGTTTGTCTCTTTGGTGTCTTCATGTGCAGTGATTGCTGAGTCCCAAGCCCTGGGTAAGCATAAACTTGTCTTTATTTTCAAGTGTGCATTGTGTGTAGCAGTGGAATTTTTGTATCTTTCCCATCCCTTTTGTTCCACCAGTCTGAAGCCTTTTCAAGACTCTGGTCCTTCAGTTCCTCTTTGTGTTCCCCTTTGCATTTTGTGAACATATTTTGGTATATTCTAGTGCTCACATCTCGGCTTGTATTCCATTCGGATATAGTTAGGAGATCACGAGACCCTACTAAGGGTTTGCAGGCTGCGTCTACCCACAAACTGGCCAGCCCCTGTTTGCAGGAGTAGTGCTGGTTCCGTGTAGAAATCATTCTGTAGATAAATATATATACATTTTTTCTTTTTAGCCAAAAGGCAACATTCTACCTGCTTTCATCCACTATGATATCTACACATGCAGAAATTATTCATGTGTACATATCTATATTTGTGCACATATGCATAACATACATATATGCTATACATACAATAAAGAAATCAGCAAGCCCGACTGAACACGCCAGAACTTCCTGGTGTCTCACTGAAAGCCAGAGGAAAACCCAGGGGGAAAGTTCCGCTCCCACCTTCTTACCCTTGGTTCTCTGTCCCAGTGGTGTGCCTGCAGGCTGCTGACTTAGTGTCTTGCCCTTTGAAGCCATTCTCTGACATGGGTAATGGGTGTGTCTTCCCTGTGGTGTTGAGGCACGTCCTGAGGAAGGAAAGAAGAGCAGTGTGTTCTCTCAGTGTGCAGAAGCAGCTGGCCGGAGGCACCAGCCTGGCTCATTCATTCAGTGTTCTGCAAGCACTGATCTGAGCACTCAGGGTAGATGATGAGCTGGGATTAGCTTGTCACTTCCTTGTGGGCGTGTGCATCTGCCTTTCTCGGAAGACACCCACAGCTTTTCTTCAGTAACTCCAGTTCAGTTGCCATATCGACCAGTACAGTTTTCTGCATTGCTTGCTGCTGGTGCGTAGTCTAGGAGAGTTAGAGGCCTGATGAACTCCACTCTGTCAGTTTTATTTCCTGCTTAGTGTGATGCTCCATGCCTTCCTGTCCTCAGGAGAAGACACACATCATGCACACATGTGCACTCCGCAGCTGTAAGGAGAATGGAAAAGTTAGGTGTGAAAGGCCATTCCTTCCCCGTGTCTCACTTCATTGCGTTGGGCAGGAGTGGAGCCTGTAGCCATGACTGGAGCTTGGCATTGCTGCTGTGCCCCCCAAGTAGGAGGGTGGTCTCTTGGGATCTTCAGGGACCTTAGGACACCCAAGTGATTGGGTGGGAGTATTACTTGGGGACAACTTACATAGCATTACAACCTACATTTTGGTTTTCTTGGGGATTTTGTAGGCCAGGTACAAAGCAGAAAGTGCATAGAAGATGTGATTCACTTTGCCTGGGAAGAGAAGCTTTTTCTCCTGGCTGATGAGGTAAGAGCAGTCCCAAAGATTGGTGGGGTAAGTTCAGAGAGGGAGGGGGGCAAGCCCTCTTGTATAGGGGAGAATTATTATTATTCAGGTCTGATTATTCTATAGCCATAGAGAACTTTCTAGGCAGAATGATCCTGGCACACAAAGGCGAGGGTGGTGTTCATTCTTATCCTGTGAACTTGGGACATAAATTATCTCTCTGTTGGTTCAGACTCTAGTTGTATTGTACACACACACACACACACACACACACACACACTGTATATATGGGAGACTGAGAATTCACTGTGTAGCCCAGGCTACCCTAGAACTTACTGTATAGCCTAGGCTGGCTTTAGATTCACAGCCATCCTCCTGCTTTAGTCTCACAGTGTTGAGACTACAGGTATCATCCAGCACTCTCAGTTAAATTTCAGAATTTTAACAGATTACTTTAAACTTGGAGGAGGAGGAGGAGGAGGAGGAGGAAGAGGAAGAGGAGATGATGATGATGATGATGATGATGATGATGATGATGATATATAGTTGGAGCC
Source organism: Mus pahari (assembly GCF_900095145.1). Lineage (NCBI taxonomy): Eukaryota > Metazoa > Chordata > Mammalia > Rodentia > Muridae > Mus > Mus pahari. The sequence continues at coordinate 9,936,214 of NC_034609.1, forward strand.
TGGACTCAAGCTGTGTCTTCAGACCCTACTCCTCTCGTCTCTGTATGCTGGCCTTGTACATGACTATCTTTCCAGCCTTGAAAGCAGCTTTTCATCCTTGTAATTCCAGCAAGTTTACACCTGATTGGTTTAACTTGAGCCATAATTATTGGGCCAACCACAGTAGCCTGGGGTTGCAATATGCAAATTGGCCAGGCCCAGGCCAGGCGCAAGTTCTCTGCCCTTTCTCCAGGGAGGCCTTCTCTGAAGGAAATGCAGGGGCTCCTACCCAAGAGGGGTGTGTGGGGTGTAGCTGCCCTGTGGGGGAAGAGGCTGAAGCCACTCCTAAGGCACAGTTCCCTGCCTCTTGGTGGTCCCCGTCTTCCTTCTCGTTTACTCTCCAGCAGTTTGTGAGCCTGGGAGAATGTCAGGTCTGTAACTGTAACTTCTCGAATGCCAGTCACAAGGCCTGGGCTTCCCATTCTTTGTCTGATTTGGAGGAAACTGAGAGTCCATCCTAGCCATTGATGCTTTCCCTTCATTTCAGTGTGTTTATTGTCTCCTTTCTCTTTAAGCACCCTGCCACATTTAAATTGCCATAAGTAATCATGGATCTAAAAAACTTACTTTCATCAGTGAGACCTGGGGATTCCCTCTGGAAGTGTGCCGACTGGGAGGAGGGTAGGCCTCTGACTGCCCCACTGCCTCAGCCAGCCAGCTTCCCTGAGTAGGAATAGGCGGGGTGGTGGTTCTAGGCTGTGAGTGCTAGATCCAGAGATGGGGAAGTGTGGGGGTGTGCTCTGGCAAAAGGAGCAGAGACAAACCTGGTAAGTGGCATAAAGGACATCCCACAGAGTTCACCCCAGAACAGAGGGCGGAGGGCAGGAAGCTGATCCCACTAATAGAGGAATGAACAATGCTTTAGTAGAAAATGTGCTGGGGAGGATGGAAGTCCCTGGTGTCACCGCTGGCCTGATGCATCAGACAGGCAGGCTAGAAATGGGTAAATGTAGAAGTCAGGGAAGCGCCTGGGCTGTCTTAGGATCCAATCTGAGGCTTTTCCCATGCTTGTTCTGGAAGGTTCCTTCAGGCACATTCTGACTTATGTGTGGAAATAGCATTGGAAGTGGGGCTGGCTGGCTTGTTCAAGGCTGGACTTGGTGGCCTTCCACTGACAGCAGGTTAACTCTGTACCTATGCACCTCTCCCGTGGTGTAGACCGTTGGCTACCCTGAGCCACAGCCTTTATTTGTTCAGGCCTTCCAGAAGGACTCATTGCAACGGTCATGTTTCCCCTGCAGGTATACCAGGACAACGTGTACTCTCCCGACTGCAGATTCCACTCCTTTAAGAAAGTGCTTTACCAGATGGGGCACGAGTACTCCAGCAATGTGGAGCTCGCCTCCTTCCACTCCACCTCCAAGGGCTACATGGGCGAGTATGTCGGCCGCTGCTCCTCTCTGCCCCGGGCGGGCGGGTCTGTGGTCCCAGCGCTTGCACTCTCCTTTCTGCCCACTGCTCTACTTGTAGTCCCCCCCACATGATTTGAAAGCAGCCTTCATCACTTGCCGCTGGAGTAATAATCAGGAGACAGGCTGCATCTCTCTGGCAAATCTAGTGGTATAAGAACCGCCTGTGTGCAGAGGCTCCAGGGAAATGCAGCCAGACTCAAAAGAAACCAGACTGTGGATAAGTGATGGGAATGAAAACAGGTCCCGTAGCAGCTCTGAGTCTGGAATTTTCTGCTCTAACATCACCTGAAGTTTGAAGGTCCATGAAGAGAAGAGTTAGATGGATAAGTACCAAGCTCTCTGTGCAAGGCTGCCTTAGCACTGGGGCGGTTATAAGACCAATATTTGGGGCCCATATTTGTGACTAGTGTTTACTGAGCACTTACCCTGAGATCAAGGCACAAAGCCAGTATGTTACCAAGGAGTAAAGAACCAGGCAGAGAGAAAGCTATGGAGCCGGTGGAGAACTGAAGTCAGAGAAGAGGTAGGACTGCCAGAAGATGGGACTGGAGTAGGAAGGGAGACATTTGAGAGAACATTCTAGGTCGGAGGAATGGCATATGAAACCCGAATGTTTTGGTCAGGTCAAGGGAGCCGTCTCCTTACATTGTTCTGGGCTTAAGTTGATGTAGATTAAGTGTATATGAGTCAGGTTTCAGGGAAAGCAGCTATAACAGAATGGCTGGAAAGTATAGAGGCTCAGAAAGGGTGACACTGTCTCTTTTTTGGACATGGTGGTTCAGACATCCCAGGAAGGCAGAGCTGGGCTCCTTGAGGTGGTTTAAGAGCTGTGGCTTGTGAGTCTGCTGCTTCAACCTGTAGTCAACCTGTCAGACAAGAAGGGAGAAGAGGAAAGAGAGCTCTTGCTGCTCCGTGTAGGAGAGTGACTTGTAGTGACCTGTTCACCTTCCACTGGCCAGATCCCAGCCACAGCTGCCTGCTGGGTATGGAGGGTGTGGTGTTATAGATCTGGTGTCCAAACTGCGTTTATGAGGGCTTCCTCTAACTGGCCGGTGTGCACCTCCCTCTCCGCTCTCCAGGTGTGGCTACCGAGGGGGCTACATGGAGGTGATCAATTTGCACCCTGAGATCAAAGGCCAGCTGGTGAAGCTACTCTCCGTTCGCCTCTGTCCGCCGGTGTCGGGACAGGCCGCCATGGACATTGTTGTGAATCCACCGGAACCAGGAGAGGAGTCCTTTGAGCAGTTCAGCAGGGTAAGTCAGCCTGACCTGAGTCCGTCACTGCTATGGCCAGGGTCATGGTAAGTGAGCAGCCACCACTCCATGTCACCCTTGCATCTGATGGTGTGTCTGGGCGTGTCCACCCTCGGCCATCTTTCAAGGGGGCACCCTGACATCTCTTGGTTGTTGAACCACCCTCATGAGTTAAGTCTAAAGATGCAACAGAGATGCAACAGTTTAGAAGTGGGAAGACTTCCTGTGTGAGTGAATGGACTCTTCTCTCTCACTGTGAGCATCGTAAAAGTCAGTTCCCAGATGTAGGCCCCCCACCCCCCGCCCGCCTGCCCACCCTTGGAGAGGAGTGTAGGGGGCGGTTGGCTTGTTTGTTTTTTTGGACACAGGGCTTCGCAGCCAAACTATTTTTTAATTCAAGATCCTCCTGCTTCAGCCTCCTAAAGGCTAGGATTATAGGCGTACCTACCGCACTCCCTTCTCCTCCTCTTTTTTGTAGTAAAACTAAACTTTTTTCTCGTTTTAAGTATACACTTCTATCCTGCTATAGTGAATGCCTTTAATCCCAGCACTCGGGAGGTAGAGGCAGGAGAACCTCTGTGAGGTTGAGGCCAGCCTGGTTTATATAGTAAGTTCCATGACAGCCAGAGCTATTCAGAAAGACAGACAGACAGTTCTTTTTTTTTTTTCTTTTAAAGATTTATTTATTTATTTTGTGTATGAGTACACTGTTGCTCTCTTCGGACACACCAGAAGAGGGTATTAGATCCCATTACGGATGGTTGTAAGCCACCATGTGGTTGTTGGGAAATGAACTCAGGACCTTTGGCAGAGCAGTCAGCACTCTTAACCGCTGAGCCACCTCTCCAGCCCCAGACAGGCAGTTCTGTTTCATTAAGGAAAGCCACTCAGGTTGTTGTGCAGCCCTCCCCCTGTCCCATCCATCGCAAGAACTTCCATCCCCACTCGACACTTGAGACCTAGTAAGGACATAGTTTTCCACTCTCCCATTCCTCGGTTCATGGCAACCGGCATCCTACTGTGTCCCCATGAATTCCCCTAAGACATATATGTATAGGTGGAATTACACGATGTATGTTCTTGTGTGACTGGCATGTTCCACTTGGCACAGTGTCCTCCAGGTTATCCCTGTGGAGGCCTGCCCAGAACAGCAGAGGTCTCTTTGGGATTGAAGGCCAGGACTTTTTTTTTTTTTTTTTTTT